>NC_091292.1:51656991-51676991 GCF_038502225.1 Cherax quadricarinatus | reverse complement strand
TAAAATGTTGGGAGCAAGGGGCTAGTAACCCCTTCTCCTGTATATATTAATAAATTTAAAAGGAGAAACTTCAGTTTTTCCTTTTGGGCCACCCTGCCCCGGTGGGATACAGCCGGTTTGTTGAAGGAAGCTAACATATATGTGTGTGTGTGTGTGTGTGTTACCGAATAGGTAAAACTTGAAATTTTGGCTTAAATAGCAACGCTTTTCTTGCCAAATACGGAAAGCGAAAATTTGTGTATGCAATAATTTCGCAAAAATCATTGTGAACATAACGAAAAAAATATATTTCATCGTGTTTTTTTATTAAATTATTGTAAACTTATGTAAAATGTGTTTCGTTGGATTAGGCTAAATTAAATTTCGCCTGTTATAATAACGTTAGGTAAGTTTTATAAGGTTCTTTTGGTACGAGATTATTAATTTTTACATTAACATAAATGAAAAATATATACCTTTAAACGTTTAAGAGAAAAATTTAGAAAAGACTTGTATATATAAGTCATATCTGAAGCTGAGGTATGGTAGATTTAAGGATAAATATTAATAAGATATGTGATAGGCACGTGTATTACGAGTGTTGTGAGAGTGGGGAGGTAGGAATGGACGTGTATGTATTTAAGGTGACAGGGTCCGCCAGACAGGTGCGATTCCTATGTATCTGTGCTTAGTCTTTTTTTGTGTTTTGCTGGGCTCTAGTATTCTCTGCCGAGAAGCTCAGGTTGCTGCTTGGGAGGAGTGTGTGGCCGCCTTCCTGTCGAGGTTTCAAGAAGAATTCCTGATTCGGTTTAGGAGTTTGTACGTAGTTAGATAAGGTCTCAGAACTCTTGGATTTGATCAAGTTCTCTCATCGTTGTACAAGGCTGGTCTCCCGTTGTCAGTAACTATGAGACATCAAAATTCACTGACGTGTTTCACTAGTACAAAAGTGACATTTCGTCAACAATAGTTGCTGCGCAAGAGTACTTTGCTGACTACCTCAGTTATACTCTTATCCAACTATCACTCCAAGAGGACACTGTGTTACATGCAGCAGTGGTTGGGCAATACTGGAGCCAATGCCACAGACTGAGGGCTGACGGCTTCTGAATGATATGCTGTGTCCAATTGCGCACTTGTGTACTTATCCTGTTTCTGGCAGATATGACAAATATGCACAAACACTATTTTAAATGGATTCTAGATAAATAGTTTTGAATCTTTGATCTAGAAGCAAAACTTTATAAATTTAATGCCTTTGAAACTTTCAATTCCCCAAATATGAATTTTGACAAGATATTTTTATCGAATAGCACTATTCCTACGATATTTGAAAATTGATATAAGCCATTCCATTGTATTGTTTTATCCAGTGGTGTGTATTATACTGTGTATTATGTGATGAACTGCTGAAGCATCAACTATTCAATATATGGAGCAATATGGGACTAGGAGCTAAATATCTTACATTTATAAGAATCGTTAACACTATTCCACTTTCATGTATTATCAGCCCTTATATGATTTCGTAAAGCGAAGGGAATTTCACGAATAAAAGGGCTGATGTGCTGACGTGCCTTGATATACGAAAATTTTGAACACTTGTGGTTCAGGGTATTAATGACTCCTAGTATTGTCTCTGACGGTTTACAACTTGACAGTGTTTCAAAACATGGGCAAAATCTCTGAAAATGTCTGACTTTAACAATGAACTTTGAAACAAACGCAAATAAGGCGAATTCAACTTCCCTGGATAATAGGATTACAACTATAATGCATTTGTTAATAAGGATGCATAGCATTTCTGAAGATTTTATTGACTTTTTCGTGCTTAAAAAGATGGGTATAGACACCTCTAACAACTTTCTATCATGCAATAACGGAGATATGAAAAAAATATTTGGTAATGTATCAGGACAGCAGCCGGCTTGGAAGACCCTGAAAAAAAATATGTCACAACCGGAGTTTTTGGGATCTTTTCACTGGGGATCTGAGAGAACATCCGGGCAACTTCACATAAAAGAAATAAGCTTTAACTGTTTTCTATGTTGATTTATAATGCTGCTGCCGGCACTGCTGCCGGCACTCTATGATGACGAAGATATTTTCTTAAATTCACTTCTTCCCTATAGCTTTCATAGATACTGAAACCTTGGTTGAAAGAATTAATTATTTTCTCATTGCCCGACTGAAGTCCCCTAGCTCAGGTTGACAGATTTCATTACTTGATATTATAAACCCATCATGTGTAACGGAATATGATTGGGAAATAAAGCTAGGATTTGTTCCCGCTGTGTAACTGTCATATTGAGAAGGGTGGCAGCAATAAGCTATAGATGTATTATTTTCGTGAAATTAAAAAGAAAATTTTGCTTTCAATTGTTTTCCATTCTCTTTAAAATCTATTTTAAAGATGTCTTCTCAAGCTTAGCAGTAGTGTCACTGAGTGTTCTCACATCAGGTACGTTCTCGGGTCTCTGGACATCGCTCTTGATTCTCCTCTGTTCGCAAGACTAGAATGAATGCTAGATAGTCCATGCCTCCCAGTTTGTACCATGCAAGGATTTGTTCTAGCCATTGGAGTCTTAGTTTTAATAAATATACTAATGGCTTTCAAACTTGTATACAACCCACACATAGAAGACCGAAACGTTTGATGACTTTTCGGTCCGACTTGGACCATTACCACGTCAAACAGAAACGGCACTAACTAATTAACTCTTAGGCAAGGAGAGAGCAGGGAAATAGGGATAGGCGGTGAATAGGACTGGAGAGGAGTGTCGTCACTCATAGAAAAAGAGCCAGAAGCAGAGGAGCATCTGATTGCGATAGGTAGCAACATACAGACTGGGAGCAGCTGGTGGAGCCAGTAGTGTGAGTTCAGTTTATTGTCTTATTTGAAATGACCTATTCTTGTGATTTTTAAAGTCTTCTCTGGGTAGGTATGTGAGCTGTGTATAGTTGTCGAGGTCTTTGGTGAATTATTTCACAAAATTTTATGTTGCTTTGGTGTGAGAGTTTATAGGGCATTTGATAATTCCATTGAATGGGTGAGGGTAGAGTTCTTTGGTGAACAAGGGGTCCTAGTTCGTAGGGGTAGTGAAGAACCTTAAGTTTTTCTAGGTGAGCCCGAGGGTGTGGTCGTCGATTTCAATTACTTCTGCAGAAGTGTTCGAGTCTTGATCTTTCGGGAGGATGTGTTGGAACGATGATGCCGCCTCTGTTCGGCAGGATTTTTAGTGTGAGTGGATGGAGCAGAATCAGGAAACTTGATGTTAGGGAAGTCGTTGAGGCGAAATATTTCATTGAGGATAGAGTTCAAGGTCTCAGGGGAAGCAGCGTTTTGTATGTGGGTATAGATCATGCAGAGCATGATCTTCATGGCAGCGTCGTCTTGTATTGTTGGAAGAGTAATGATTACAGAGGCTGGATGTGGGTTACTTGGATAGTCTGAGAATCAGCCTGGAGTCGAGAGATGGCAGCATTGGTTGGTGTCTAGGTGGACATAAGTTATACTGAGTTGAGTTTTGACCGGAGCTTTGGTAAGATGGGAAAGGAAGAAGGATTGGTGAGGATGGAAATATGGTAAATGGATGGGTGGGTGGAGGAGAGATGGGATGAAGGTAAGTGGCCTAATCACTTTGGTGCATTTTAATACAAGTGTGTATGTGTATGTAGTATTATTCATGAGTATGTAAAGTTCATAGAATGGGGTATACCCCAACAAGTATACCAGCTGTATACTTGTTGCTGAGTTGGAAGGTGTACTTCTTGCAATTGTTTTTTTTCGCAAGAGGTTGGTTGTGGAGCACTTGCTGAAGGTGGCGATTACAAGGCACTTGATGGAGTTTGGCTGCTTTTATGGAGTTGTTGGTCGGCAGAGCTGTTTCCGAGGTGGTGTTCTGCTTAGGATGTTTGCAGATGATACAAAGTTAGTTGTAAGCTGTAGTTTGTTTGAAGTAAAGTCTCCATAACTTGGTGTATTATTATCTTCGTTGGACATAAAATGGTTCTGGTGGTACCCATTCTTTTTTCTCTTCGGGGAGATCACTCAGGATCATTAAGAACATAAGAACATAAGAATGTAGGAACACTGCAGAAGGCCTACTGGCCCATACGAGGCAGGTCCTTATCAAAACGACATCTACCTAAAGCTACTCAAGAAATAACTCCCGTACCCCTTGACACCAATCAAACCCAGCCCCTCCCACTCATATATTTGTCCAGTCTCTTCTTAAAGCTACCCAAGGTCCTAGCCTCTATCACCCCACTGGGAAGACTGTTCCACGCATCTACAACTCTGTTAGAAAACCAGTACTTACCTATGTCCTTTCTAAATCTAAATTTATCCAACTTAAATCCATTATTCCTGGTTCTTACCTGGTTCGACACCCTCAGTACTTGGCAATATAAACACAAGATATCCATATGCTGCATAAGTGTCTCAATCGTCAACTTGTCGGTTTTTCAAACCATTCATCACAATATAAACACAAATGCAGTATAATGTGATCCTTTATTGACTACGTTTCGCCCACACAGTGGGCTTTATCAAGTCACAAACAGAACTACCTGGGGTGGAAGGAACGCGAGTATTTATAGTCCGGCTGAGGTCAGGTGAAGAATGCTGCATCTGATGATGTACCGAGTTGGGTTGTAGAGTCTAAAAACTTGGGTAGCTTGGAAAGGAGACTGGACAAGTTTGTGAGCAGACCTTCTACAGTGTTCTTATGTGGGATAGCGATGAAGAAGTTTCTTGGCAAGTGGTTCCGCTATGTTATAGAAGCCACTATTCTGGTTGAAGTTGTCGGATATAGAAATAAGTGATGATTCCAGGATTCTTCGGTATTGAGTGTTGTCTTCTGTGGCGATAAGTCTTGAGTTTCTGTAGTTTATCAAGTGGTTGTGTGAATTACGGTGTTGTACGCAGGCATTCCTTGTGTCGTCAGACCTGCTTGCGTATTGGTGTTCTGAAATACGTGTTTGGAGGTCCCTTGATGTTTCGCCCACGTATAACTTGTTGCAGTCATTACAAGGGATTATGTATACCCCTGCAGAGGATGGAGGCTTGTCCTGCCTACTACTGGTGATGTCCTTGATGGTCGTGGTTGTGGAGGTAGATACTTGGAATGATGTTTTGGCAAAGATGTTGGAAACATGTTTGGCAATGGAGTTGGTGGGAAGGACTATGTATCTCTTCTCGGCAGTGTCTTCTCTGGGTGTGTTGAAGATGTTTAGTGCTCGCCGTCTGCAGTCTCTGATGAAGTGACGAGGATAGTGGAGTTTGGAAAATACCTGTTCAATTATAGTGCATTCTTCCTCAAGGAACTCGTTGCTGCAGATTCTGAGTGCACGCAGGAAGAAGCCTATAACTCTGCAAAGCTGACCACGAACTTCGTTTTAAAGTCTATCGAAAACCCACCAACCAAAACGATCTTCTCCACTTCTACTCTCACCACGACACCAAAACCAAACGTGGTGTAATTATAGGCTTCTTCCTGCGTGCACTCAGAATCTGCAGCAACGAGTTCCTTGAGGAAGAATGCACTATAATTGAACAGGTATTTTCCAAACTCCACTATCCTCGTCACTTCATCAGAGACTGCAGACGGCGAGCACTAAACATCTTCAACACACCCAGAGAATGAACATTAAAATGGTATAAAATACCGACAGATTGTTAGGTAAGACACATATGCAACAATATTGTTTCAGACAACGGAACAATGCTCTTCTCCAGACTGAGGGACTGACCACCTCAAAACTTTAACGGTGATGGACTGATTACATCGTCTTCAAGTATCTTCTGCTTCTATCAACTTTTCTGTACTCGACTGAAGAAGCCTACTGTGTAGGCGAAACGTTTCAAAATAAAGATACCTAACTGTTGCATATGTGTCTTACCTAACACACCCAGAGAAGACACTGCCGAGAAGAGATACATAGTCCTTCCCACCAACTCCATTGCCAAACATGTTTCCAACATCTTTGCCAAAACATCATTCCAAGTATCTACCTCCACAACCACGACCATCAAGGACATCACCAGTAGTAGGCAGGACAAGCCTCCATCCTCTGCAGTGGTATACATAATCCCTTGTAATGACTGCAACAAGTTATACGTGGGCGAAACATCAAGGGACCTCCAAACACGTATTTCAGAACACCAATACGCAAGCAGGTCTGACGACACAAGGAATGCCTGCGTACAACACCGTAATTCACACAACCACTTGATAAACTACAGAAACTCAAGACTTATCGCCACAGAAGACAACACTCAATACCGAAGAATCCTGGAATCATCACTTATTTCTATATCCGACAACTTCAACCAGAATAGTGGCTTCTATAACATAGTGGAACCACTTGCCAAGAAACTTCCTCATCGCTATCCCACATAAGAACACTGTAGAAGGTCTGCTCACAAACTTGTCCAGTCTCCTTTCCAAGCTACCCAAGTTTTTAGACTCTACAACCCAACTCGGTACATCATCAGATGCAGCATTCTTCACCTGACCTCAGCCGGACTATAAATACTCGCGTTCCTTCCACCCCAGGTAGTTCTGTTTGTGACTTGATAAAGCCCACTGTGTGGGCGAAACGTAGTCAATAAAGGATCACATTATACTGCATTTGTGTTTATATTGCCATTGTGTCGGTATTTTATACCATTTATTTCCACCCTCAGTACTTTATTAATGTCTCCCTTGTTTATGCCCGTCATCCACTTATACACTTCAATGATATCTCCCCTCATTCTACGCCTCTCCAGAGAGTGGAGATTTAAGGCTTTAAGTCTATCTTCATACGGGAGGTTCCTTACACAGTAAATCATTTTAGTCATTCTTCTCTGTATGTTCTCTAATGAGTCTATGTCCATCCTGTAGTAAGGGGACCAAAACTGAGCAGCATAATCTAAATGAGGCCTCACTAGTGATGTATAGAGCTGTAAAATAACTTTTGGACTTCTGTTACTTATACTTCTTGAGATAAATCCAAGTAATCTGTTGGCCTTGTTGCGCACACTAAGGCACTGCTGTCTTGGCTTTAGATTTCTGCTTACCATGACTCCCAAGTCTTTTTCACATTCTGTATGACCAAGCTCTACTTCACCTAGATTATAGCTTCGAGGGTTATTTTCATTACCAAGGGCAAGTACCTTACACTTATCCACATTAAACTTCATCTGCCATTTTTCAGACCAAGACATTAATTTGTTCAAATCGCCCTGAAGTTCATTGATATCCTCCTCAGAGTGAATTATACGGCCTATCTTTGTATCATCAGCAAACTTACTCATGTCACTAGTAATCCCTTCATCAAGGTCATTAATGTAAATTATGAACAGGAGAGGGCCTAAAACTGATCCTTGTGGAACGCCACTAGTGACTAATCCCCATTCAGATTTCACTCCATTAATGGTAACTCTCTGCTTTCTATTGGTAAGCCATGCCTCAATCCATGCTAGAACTTTACCTCCTATACCATGAGCTGCCACTTTTCTTAAGAGTCTCTTGTGAGGTACTCTGTCGAAGGCTTTACTAAAATCCAAATAAACAATATCATATTCCTTATCACTGGAAGTTTGCTTTGTGGATGAAGCACCTGATTCTTCAGAACCCTTTGGGTTCTGTGAGAAGGTGCGTTGAAGATGTCGATGGTGGTTGTTGACTGGGGAGGGTTTTCTCTGTCTGGTACATAGACTTCCTGAATGTCGTATAGTTGTCTTTTTTTTTCTTTTTAGTTTTTCTAGACTAATATTTATTGCATCAGTCTACTGTTGGATCTGTAGATCTTCCATCTTGATTATGTCTCCACCTGGTGCCTGTGATAAAGTGGAGTACTCTATTCTGGATTCTTTGTAGCCTTAACATATTGGATTTTGTTGTTAGTAACTTGGGCACGCAAGGATATTCAAGCATAGGTCTTATCATCATCTTGTGAAAGTGCTTCTTGATGTGGGAGAGGGCTTCATTATACCTGAATAGTTGGCTGGGGCGGACTTTTGCTAGGTTCACTTTTTTTAGATGTGAGATATGGAGCGGAGTAATTTGTCGATCTCATTTGGGTTTCTGATAGTGATAGGTATACTTCTGATGGATATATCTCCTTTCTTGTCAATAGTTGTTGCAAGGTAACCGATGGTGCTGATGAGGGCTTTCTCTGGATTGGTTGCAATTCTTCATTTCTTCTCCCAGTCGGCTGTTCTTCGTAGTTCTGCTCTCTTCAAGGGAGGGGGGGTGGTTCCTTGACGTGGCGAAGAGGTTCGTGGTCTCAGGAATCAAATCCTTTGGTCTCCTTCCTTAGATCGAGTCTAAGTACCCCCCAATCCCCCCTTCTTCCCCACACCCCCTCTTTTTTTCCCTCCCCTCTCCCAACTCTCTCCTTTTTCCCCATCCCGTTTGTAGCCTCTGGGGTCCTCCCCTCTGGCATTATGGTTTCTTGGGGTGGCATGCTGGGGTTCGTCCCCCTCTGTGGGATCCCTTGGGATGGTGTAGTTTGCCGTGGAATCTGAATTGTCTGAGGATGCCCTACTCCCTTCCCAGATTTCCAGATCATGTGCAGGGTGCCCTTTAGATGATGGGTGTATCTCCGGAAGCTGCCTGTCGGTTCGGGGGGTGGCAGCCGAAGAAGGTATGCTTTGTGGCGGGTTTCCGACTGTAGGTTTTTCTCCGCCGAGGTAGCTCGTGGATGTGAGGCTGCTATCCCGGAGCGCTGGTTTACTGGTGTGAAGGGTATGGTATGGCACAGGTTCCACGCTGCATCTTCACTGACAGTGGGCTCAAGGCCCTCTCGGATGAGGGGAGGAGCTTTCGGCCCCTCCATACTTCCTAGCGACTGTCCCTCTGCTGTCCCTCTTTTTTTTCTTTTCTTTCTTTTTTTCTTAAAATAACCAGAAAAGATATTACAGAAGATACACCTATTATTTTGGAGTCTATGCCCTGTGAAATCCTTCCTCCACCCAGGCCCCATTCTGATCCCACACCCTCTTCTGACCCGGCTTCGTTACTAGATCATTCTCTCGACTCTTCTCATACCCCTGTACCTTCTGCTGCTGATGCCTCCTCACCTGCTTCAGGTGCTGTGGCGTCACCGTTTCTGTTCATGCCGCTGCTTCTAGCATGCCTTTCACAATGCATCCAGCTTCCCCGAATACTGGCGACAGTTCGTCGATGACCCCTCAGAAACGACCTACACGACACTCACTGACTTTGCACACTGGAATAATGAGTACACAATGGACAAAATTCTTTTCTTTACAAACGACATCTCAAACTGATTGTCTTTCTGATCACGGAATTGGTAAAACTCTTTAATGGCAGGTTGGCCAAAATATATTTTGAACGCTTTTTGAAGCAGTGTTCATGTCGTAACAGTGCAAAATTCAGAGCAAGCTCATGCTCTCGCATCATTTCCATAGATAACATACTAGTCACCATTCATAAGCACGCTACTCTTAATTCTTGCAGTGGTACTGTGGTCTTACCACCTACCATTGTACAGAGTAATTGATTGTCTTGCAGCAAGGATGTTTTAGAACAATTAGCCCTTCAGAACCTCCTTATTCTCAAGGTAGATACGTACATCCTACCTGCTTGTGGGCGGAGGCGTTTTCCTAGTAACATGGCTCATTTAACCTTCAACTGCCATGGACACCCTGCTAAACACTGCAGATCTGCAGTGGAATGCCCGGTCTGCAGTGCACGAGATCATTCCAATAATCTTGTAGTTTTCCCCCCTCTTGTATCAATTGTAGGGAACCTTATCCTTTCTTTTCAAGCTGTTGCCAGGTTTGCCGTAATGAACGAGAGATCCGTTATCTTAAAGAGCATGAAGGCCTCACTTACACTATGGCTGTCTCTCAGCTCCGCCTTCAAGGTAAACTCCCTCGTGTCCCATATTCTCGGGTAGCCCGAAGACCTCCAACCTCAATGGTCCTCCCGCCTCCCAATCCCTCTGCGTCTATGTCTTCTGGGGTTGCCCCAGTTTCTAATTCTTTTGTAGTTTTATCCTCTGACACTCGTACTTCCACACCACATCCTACTTCTACTTCATCTCACTCTCTTGCTTCTCAGTCTACGAGACTTAGCAGACCTACACTTTCTTAGCATCCATCACCTGCATGGAATATATCTCCTACCTCGGAGCCTCGTTCCCACCCCCTTTCTAGCTCTCACACAAAGGTAGAGGTTCACCCCCCCTCATGTAGTCCCCTGTCCCCCCCGTCTTCCTATGTAGTTACCCTCCAACCTCCTCCTCCTGTAAAACTGCAGGCCTCTTCTACCCCAGCCGACGCACCTCTCCAGGTTCATACTCCCATGCCCCCCTCAGACCTCTTTGGTTGCCTCCATAGTTACTCTGACTTTTCCTTGCAACACCTCTCCTGTCTCTGACATCATGGCATCATCGACTTCCTTAACAGCTATATTGTGGAGGCTCCTTCTACCCCTTCTATTTCTTGACCCTCGCAACACACTATTCCTCCACAGCATTCACATTCTTCCTTGTTTACACACTTACCATTACTCCCACACGTTGACTTTACATATCCTAAAAGCCCATAGGTTTTATTGCTTCTTATTGTTGCCAACCTTATTCTGTACATAATGTCTTTTTTACAATGGAATATTCGTGGCCTTAGGGGCAATCGAGGAGAACTCCAAGTGTTGTTCTCCCAGTTGTCCCCAGTATGTGTTGGGTTGCAAGAGCCCAAAATTCATTCTGCTGTCATTCGCCCTATTTTGGATTATGTGGTGTTACATTCTTCAGATCCTTTACCTGAGGAATAATTTAATGAAAGTGCACTTCTGCGCATTGATATACCCTACCAACAAGTTTTTATTCGTTCCCTGCTGCATTATACTGCTGCTCTGATTTATTTACACAGATGATTTACAGTTTGCTCTCTTTATCTTTCTCCCTCCCGTGCATTCTGTATCGCTGATATTGCGTTTTTAATTTCTTCTCTACTGCCGCCCATCTTGTTGCGTGATTTTACCGCTCACCATCACCTGTGGGGAGGGTCTCACTGCGACTCTCGTGGTGATCAGTTGCAGACTCTTCTCGCTTCTCATCCTCTTCATGTTTTAAATACAGGTGTTCCTACCATTTTGGCTCTCACACCCAGTTTCTCTCTTGCATTGATATTTCTATTTGTTCCTCGCCCATTTCTTATCCTTCTTACTTCTACATATACCCGACCGTTTTGTAACCCTCATTGGCAATTTGCTTGAGCAGATTGGGACTTATACTCCCATCTTACCACCTGTCGTGAGGACCCCCTTTCGTTCTCTATTGATGAGCTGGTGCACCAATTTTCGACCTTAGTCCTAACTGTGGCGACTCGTCCTATCCTGCAAACGTCAGGTAGGCACTCTCAGACATACGTACCTTGGTGGACTCCTACATGCGCCCACATGGTGCATTTAAAACGTGCTGCATGGGGCTTGTTTGCGAGACTGTGTGTCTGCCATTAACTCGTCTTTCCCAGTGTGTGCGATCTGGAAAAAGGTGCATAAATTGTGTGATAAGTACACTCCGGACCCAGCTCCCGTTTTGTGGGTTGCTGGATGTTATATCTTCGAAATTGGTCATCCTGTGTTATTTAACTATTGTAAGAGAATATGTTCATCACTTAATATTATAGTGCGAAAGTCCCCGTTTATAGCTAAAATAGAGACTTTCGGCGTTATATTATTATCTGTTAATATATGAAAAATACCATGGTATTATCGTTATTATTACTATTATCACTTTTGTTATTATCACTATTATTTTATTATTATTGTTAGGTAGGATTTCTTGTGTATATAGAGTAGAGTTTAAGTCTTGGAACTATCCGGTGAATTGTTCAGTTGTTTATGTCCGGCTGACTGACGTTGGGTCAGGTGATCCAACCTGACGACGCGTCAACAGACTGGCAAGTAGTCAGTCTGCTCCCTGCTCTAGCCCTGACAACTGATCGTATATTGGCTCTTACGGTGTACAGTTGAATGGTTTTGAGAATTGGACTCAAGAGCTGACTCACTTTGTTCCTCATTGCTTTGAAAGACTCTTTTGATATTTATATTCTTGGTCAGTTCAGTAATCCATAGAGATACTTTATGGCCAGATTCAAAGGTCTTGTTAAATCTTGTACCTTTTTGTATTTTGAGTTTACAGTCTTATTAAGACAAAGACGTAAATGCTATTAAGTCTTAATTACAGGAAGAATAATTAAACTTCCTTATTAATGTGACATCTCCATGATTTTGAACTTAATGTATATGGTAAATTTATTGTACAAAGTATTAAGTTATACTAACTACAAAGAGAAGATAAAGTATTGTATTTAAATACTTTAATAAATCTGAATATTATTCTATGGAGTTTCCCAGTTGAAATTATTTCCCCTAGACTCTAAAACTTTAAATAACTCGGATCCAAAAATCTTGTTGCATAAGAAATGAATGGTAACAGGCCTCATTCTGAAGTTCTTTAAAAAATTTCTTATTCGCAACACTGGAGTTGTCACAGAACCTTTAGAAGTTGTCACAGAAATCGGGAACTATCTTTTCCGTATCTCCTGAGGGCGTCACCTCTGTCCTTTATTTCTTGCTTCTAAGCCTACCAAAGTGCAGTTGCCCTTAGATTTCTCCTCCGATGGATTGGAGCTGTATATCGTACCTTTTACTCTTCTAGAATTAGAGTCCATGCTTTCCCTGTGCCGGCCGTCGGCACCGGGCCCTGATGATATCCATATCAGTATGCTTCACCATCTCCATTCTATGGCCCTTCCCGTTCTTTTACGTCTTTTCAATCTAATTTACGAGTAAGGGGTTCTCCCACAACGCTGGAAATCAGCTATTTTACTACCGTTTCGCAAACCGGGCACCTCAGGGCTTGACACCTCTCACTATCGTCCCATTGCCCCATTGCAAGGTGATGGGAAGATTGGTGAATAGACGTCTGATGTGGTTCTTAGAGACACACAACAGCCTTTCCCCTCACCAACATGGCTTTCACAAAGGCCGCTCTACTTAGACCCTTTGCTCCACTTTGATACGTACTCGAAATGCCTTCGCTAACAACCACTCTGTCCTAGCGGTCTTTCTCGACCTAGAGAAGGCATGTGACACCACTTGGAGGTACAGCATTCTAGCCCAAGCCCACTCCTTAGGCCTCTGAGGTAATCTACCAGACTTCATCACTGCTTTCTTGTCCTGTAGACATTTTCAGGTTCGTATTGGCGCCTCGCTTTCCTCGGACTTTGTACAAGCCGATGGAGTACCACAAGGTTGTGTCCTCGGTACTACTATTTTTCTCATAGCTATAAATGACCTACCTTCCATTCTTCCTTTGCATATTTGGTCATTACTTTATGTTGAGGACTTCGCTATAGCTTACACAGGCTCTGGCTGTCGACTAGCAGCAGCCTCCCTTCAGGATGTGATAGTCTCCCATTGGACCACTTCTCATGGCTTTAAATTTTCCAGTACGAAACCCGATTCATTACCTTCACTAGACGCCCGCTTATACCGGATACTCCCTCATACTTACACGATTCACGTATTCCTGCATGTGATAAGGTTTCTGGGCGTGCTCTTTGATTGTCATATGACGTGGAGACCTCACATTTCTTCGTTTAAGACAACTTGCCATGGTCATCTAAATGTCCTTAAAGTTCACACATATCATTCATGGGGAGCGGATCATTTCACTCTCCTCCATTTGCATTCCACCCTACTCTTGTCCAAGCTAGATTATGGTGACCAAATCTATTCTGCAACCTCTCCTGCAACTCTAAGTTAGATCCTATACATCACCAAGGTCTCTGTCTGTGACTTGGTGCCTTTCGTTCATCCCCTGTTGAGAGCCTCTATGCAGAAGCAAATTTTCCATCCTTGTCTGGTCGCTCTGATGCTCATTGCTTTCACTGTTATGTTCAATCTCATGACCTCTACACTCCTTCCTTATATAGTATAATCACTGATGTTAGCAGATAGTAGTGACTGTTGCTGAATCTTCTACTATCATTGTGCAAGAGAATTTTCTGCCACACTTCACCCATAAGATTGCCTTGGTCCTGTGGGTCCTCAGTGAAGCAATGTGTAAGGTGTTGTGTGGATGTAGGTTTAACCCCCAGCAGCTGGCGGATCTCATTCCAGAACTGTTCTGGATGGTGTTTTATTCATTAGCCTGGCTAACAAGATATTTCCATATTTCTCTTATGCTGGGTTATTAGTGACTAATTCTTTCCTTGGCCTCTGCAGAACAGCCCGTATGGGCTGTACCGTTTGGTGGTGCCTTCTATGCTCAGCTTGATAATTATTCATGCTGTCCTTAATCTCTCTGGTTGGTTTGTACTGCTGGTAGTTCTTTGATGTTAATTCAAAACATGACTGGGTGGCCTCAGTGATTCTTTCGTGGAAGGAGCTCATCGCTTCATCTATTGCAGTTGAGCATCTTCAAAGGGGGCTCCTCGGTGCAGTAAAGAGGCTCTTGGTTTAAGGAATTAGACCTATTGGTCTTCTTCCTCAGACCGAACCAAATTACCTCCCAATCCCCTCTTTTCCATCCCATCCCCCCTTTTCCTTTCCTCCACCTCTCCCCATCCTTCTATTCCCTTCCTGTTTTCAGCCTTTGGGATTCTTCCCACAGGCACTCCAGTTACTAGGTAGGTGGAAGGGAACCGTGGTCCATTCCATTCAGGTCCATGGTGGTATTGTAGTTTGCCATGGAATCTGAATCACTGGGGATATCCCGAGGGGGGGGGGTGTCTTTGGGTGTCTTTTGGGTGATGAATGTATCTCGGGAAGCTGCCTTTTAGATTCTGGGGGGTGGTGGCCGAAGGAGGTATGCTTTGTGGCGGGTATCTGGCCACCCTCGCTTTTGTCCACCGAGGTGGCTCAGTAGATGTGAGGTTGCTATCCCAGATTGCTGGTCTACTGGGATGAAGGGTAGGGTAAGGCACAAGTTTCATGCTGCATCTGTCGTACTTGTGGTGCTGGGGTTCTCTTGGGCGCAGAGGGGGATTTATGACCCTTTCATTCCTCCTAGGAGCTATCCCTCTACATTCCCTCCTTTTTTTTATTCTTTTTTTTTTCTTTGCTTTTTTTTTATAAAATGCAAAGTAAGTTACATAACCATGGAGTCCCAAATCTGTGAAACAGCTCCCCTGGGCCCCTTTCTGCTACCGCACCTTGTTCCTATCCTAACTCGTTATTTGACCACTCTTTAGACATTTCTAATGCCCCTGTGCCTCCTGCTGGTGCCAGTTTGTCACCCACTCCAGGTACCAGGGTTCCACTTGACCCCTTTGATACATCTTCCCTCTGCACTTCTTTCACCATGCTTCAGGCTTCTCCCTCTATGGTGCCACGATTTTTAGATCGCCCACCCATCCCGCGTCGAACTGGCTCCAGTCCCACACCTACATGCCCAAGACCATTGCTTGATGATACTCCTTCGCTTCCTCCTCATTCTGCACAGAAAAGACCGACAAGACTCTCCTACCCCTTACACGCTGTTTCAAAATACACAATGGACTAGTGTTTTACTATGCAACTGACTTCTTCTCCTGACTATATTTCCAATCATAGTATTGGCAAGGCACTCCTATGCCATATTGGTAGAGATGTATCCTTTCATGCTCTCTAGAGTGGTACATGCATCGTCACGGTCCAGAATGCTATCCTAGCTCATGATCTTTCTCTCCTTACAGCCATAAATGTAACTTTTGAACATCATTCTCTAAGTTCTTGTAATGATACTGTCATTCTACCTCATACCATTGTTGTTTCCAGACATGTGGTGAAGACATTCTGGAACAGCTTGAGCTCCAAGACCTCCCAATCCTCAAAGTAGACTCTTATGTCCTCCCTGCCTGTAGGTGGAGACGATACCCTAGCAATGTAGCTGCCCTCCTCGGTTTATATTACGGGACACCGTTTACATGTTTGAAAGGTGATCTCTACACAGCAACAGTGTAGAAATTGCTGGCGTTTTGGTCAATCACCGAAATATTGCAGGTCCATAGCAGAATGCCCAGTCTGTGGTGCCGACCACCATACCAATACGTCTTGTAGTCTACTTCCCTCTTGCCTTAATTGTCATGAGGCTCGCCCATCTTACTCTCACCGTTGTCAAGTTTACTTCAGTGGGTGAGAAATCTGTTGTCTCAAAGAGACAGAAGGCTTCCCATATGTTATGGCAGTCTCTCATCTTGGCCTCCAGGGTAGACTACCCCATATTTCTTATTCTTGAGTTATTAAACATCGCCCCACCTCTGGGGCCCCAACTTCCACAGCCTCCTCTGTGGTCACCCCTTTCACTGTCCTGGTCTCAGAGGTCCCTACCTCGACATCTCATTCTCTTCTCACCTCTTCCTCTTCTCACACACAAATTTGTGTCTATAAGACCTCGTACAACACCTCCTCCCCATCGCCCCTCTACTTCAATAGATTTTAACAAAAATCTACTTTAACCCTTTCCCTTGTGCAGGTGCTGACTGTCACCTCATTAGTTTCCTTCCAGCATGTGGTCAACCGTGTTTCCATTTGGTTTATATTTTCTAGGACTGAAATTCGCCAAATTACTTTCACTAAACGTTCTTTCGTCACGTATCCCAGAACGTGACACGGTCAGGTTTCTCGGCCTTCTGTTTGACAGTAAGTTATCCTGGAAACCTCACATTACCTCTTTAAAGGCAACTTGTCATAGCCAGCTGAGCCTCCTGAAAACCCTCGCTCATCTTTCATGGGAGGCTGTTCGTAGAATTCTCATTCGACTACATTCAGCCCTAATTTGATCGAGCTTTATTAGGGTGACCAGATATATTCACCGGCCTCTCCTACAGCTCTCTTTAGCCTTATTCCCATCCATCACCAGGTATTACGTTTATGCCTCGGTGTTTTTCACTCTTCACCGGTTGAGAGCCCCTATGCAGAGGTGAATATTCCATCCCTGACAGATCGCCGTTATTACAACCCAGGATTCCAAATGGCCTGTTACCCCGGGTGTAATGGGAGCAAATAAACACAGTAGAAAAAGTTTAGACTTGTATTATCCTTCACCAATTTAGAACAGCAATATGTACACTATGTACAGTGATAAGTATAGTGCACTCCACGTAAGCAAAGCAGAAATAGAAGCCACAAGATAGCAGACCGTGCTTCAACCAGCTCTAGAATGGGAATGACAAGGGCAGACAGGAGAGCGGTACCCACATAACCTCTGCGATTGCCAAAACCATCTTCTTATTGGCTAGAACCTGGTCACTAGTTGAACGACGGGGCCCCATCATCAACTCTTAGCAACCTGGTTCGCTGGTTGGGGGAGATAGCCTGTAAATGAGGGTGTGTACATGCGCCGAATAAAGGTTACGTACTCTTTGCATGCCACAGCCGTGATGCTCATTGCCTTCGCTATTATGTTCGCTCTCATGACCTCCACAATCCTTCCATATATAGGATAGTCACTGATGTTAGGAGACGTTCTTTGTTGCCCCGTTTGCTTCTTTTCTTTTTGTCCACATTTGGTCTTGTCTTCTCTCCAGTTACCACCTTTCTCTGTTCATGTAGCATCTCGCTTTTCTCCACCCACTTGGGAAGATATGAATGTTCGTGTCTGTTCTTTCCCTCTGCCATGTGCGAAAGCCTAATTGACTACGGTGGTTTCTTGCTCTCTTTCTCTTAACCACTTCTGATCTCATTCTCATGCCATCGCAGTGTACACCAATGGTTCCAAGTCTTCTGACGGCATTGGATTAGCAGCAGTGTTTTCGGACGGCATCTTGCGGGGGCATTTATTATCCTCGGCTACCATTTTTACGGCTGAATTGTAGGCCATTCTTGTAGCACTTATCCGTATTGCATCTATGCCTGTGTCACCATTTGTGGTAGTTTCAGACTCCCTTTGTACTTTACAGGCTATAAGAAAATTTGATACACCTCTTTGTACCCAATTTTGGTTATGTCACATCTCTAGCAAGTAAAAAGATATTGTTTTTTTTGTTTGGTCCCCGGTCATGTTGACATACAGGGTAATGAACAGGCAGACAATGCTGCGTGGGCAGCAGTACATGACCTCCCAGTTTCATATAGACGTGTTCCATTCACAGACTACTTTGCTGTATTTACTACCCACTTTTGCACCCGTTGGCAACAACGTTGGTCTGATCTGCTACATAAGAAATTACATTCTGTTAAACCAGGTATAGGTTTCTGGCCGTCTTCTTGTGATCAGTGTCGAGGCTGGGAGATTACTCTTCATTCTTCCCGTCGGCCACACTTGTCTTACTCACTGGTATCTCATGGATGGGTCCCCTGTCACACTGTGAGAATTGTCAGGTTCCGGTTTCTGTTAGCTGTATTCTGTTGCACTGCCTAATCTATCAACGAGCACACACAATTTATCTTCAACGTCGTTGCCACTCTACTGCCCTTACTTTACCTTCCCTTCTTGTTGATGGACCCTCCTTTAACCCAAACACTTTCACTGACTTTTTGACAGCAACTGATTTACTGCATGAACTCTGATGATGATGCCACTAGCACTCCTCACAACCCTTTCTACCTCAATCTGTTACTACTCTCTACCCCTGCACTATCCGCTGCCCCGCTGCACTCCATGACCTAATAATACCTGTCCCTCTTGCTACCCAATACCCCTGCACCCTTCCCTGCCGATGTACTCTATATATGGCTGTCTGGGGAGGAAGTAACCCATTCCCACTATTAACCGTCCACATCAGGTCAGTTCTTTCGCTATGATGTTGTCCTCGTCGACATACATGTTACGGAATACATGTCCCTGCCTCACTAGGAGGGCCACTCCACTGAAAGGCCCTCTGTATTTCTCGAGTGTTGAGTAACCTTGCAGCTTTGTGTTTCGCCTGCCTGTTGTCTCGTTCAGAAGAATAATGTCCAGATTGTGGTTGCAAAATTCTGCTTCTTGGAGGTAGCGGTTGTTGAAGAAGTGTTGGATATTGAGTTGCAAAATCGTAATCCCCGTTATTTCGTGTGTTTTGAGTTGATGCTGCTTCCAAAGTATTGGGATCTGATTATTATTATTATTATAATCAAGGGGGAAGCGCTAAACCCGTAGGATTATACAGCGCCCAGGGGAGGGGGGATGTGGAAGGCATTCAGGCTTAATTCGGGGAACTGGAGCACAGATCCAATTCCCTAAATCAAGAGCCCCTCACCAACATCAAGGAACCTTCCATGAGGGGATTGGGATCTGAGGTTATAGGTTCCTGATGTGTGCATGCTCTCCCTGCTCGATTCGTTGTGGGGAGGGAGGGCGGGCTGTAGTCCTGAGTGGTTCTCTGAGAACAGTATAGTTGGTCCTCATCAATACTGCTGATATTGGTTACACAAATTGACGAATCAGACTCGTCTTTTGGCCCCCAGGGACACGTAGGTGCCTCGTTCCTTATGTGCACTGGGTCATTCCCATCCACATCGGTGGCAGGAGACATTGGGTTCTCTTCGTGGAAGGGTACTACGGTGAGTTTGTTCTTATTTATTATTTCTAAGTGAGCATTTTGGCTGCTGCCACCACTGCGGCCGCCACTGCTGCTGCTGCGGCCACCACTGCTGCCAGCCGCCGCTACCACTGCAGCCACCGCCACTGCTGCTGCCACCACCACTACTGCTGTACCACCGCTGCTGCTGCTGCCACCACCACTGCTCTGCTGCCACCATGCCGCTACCACTGGCTATGCTGCACGCTACTGCTGCTGCCACCGTACCAAATTTTATTTACCACCATAGCTATGCTGCCACCACCACTGCTGCCAACTCTTCTGCCACCAGCACCACTGCTGCCAGCCCCACCACCTGCCACTGCTGCCTGCCCCACCTGCCTGCCGCCGCTGCTGCCACCTGCACTATATCTACCACCGCACTGCTGCTGCCGCCACCGCTACTGCTGCCGCACTGCCACCTGCTGCTGTACGCCAAACTGCTAATGCTGCCGCTGCTGACCGCCGCACTGCTAATGCTATACTACCGCCGCAAACTGCTACTGCCACC
>NC_091292.1:51639491-51654491 GCF_038502225.1 Cherax quadricarinatus | reverse complement strand
CGCGCTAGGAGTTGCATTAATGTCTTTCACATTATTACTGATTGCTCATGATACTTTCCCCTCAGGGAAGGTTCCTTGATGTTGGTGCGGGGCTCTTGATTTAGGGAATTGGATCTGTGCTCCAGTTCCCCGAATTAAGCCTGAATGCCTTCCACATCCCTCCCAGGCGCTGTATAATCCTACGGGTTTAGCGCTTCCCCTTGATTATAATAATAATCATGATACTTTAACAATATAATATAAACATTAATCAGAGTCACTCTTGTGCCAAGCACCTCTATAATTTCACAGCGTCTATACACTAAGATATGCCCCTAGTACTAGGGCAGTACACAGTATCGTATCTCCGCATACTCGTGGTTATGTACATCAGTGTAGAGACAGGATAGCGTACGCAAGCCTGACATGATGAGGCTCGATCATAATAGAGGAGAATGCATTCCACTCTTAAGTAGTGGTTATGGAATGCTATGCAGTATGGACATCTGAGTATGAAACAGCTTAAGGAGTGTAGTGAAGTGGGGGGGGTCTGTGGCAGGACAGTGTTCCGTCACGCAGTACATCGCCCACACAACACTACCCACTCATCACAGCTTATGTCTCCTCATACACATCACTACTGTGAATATATAAATATAATAATTAGACATGACATGAGTATACATTGTTAATATGGGCTGGAGGGATTAAGTCACTCTACTGAATTTGACATAGCAAGTAACAAAAGGTATTTGGGCATCAAAATCATGTTAATTTAAAATGGGGAAGTGCCCAAATACACGTCAAAATGTTCAAAGGACACCACAAGAGCTAGAGCTAGAGCCTCTTTCTCAATAGTGGCATAATTTTTCTGGTGTCGTATAAGCTTAGATGAATAGTAACATATAGGATGGATATTATCAGTGGATGTTGACTGTTGGAGCAGCACAACACCCACTGCATAATCACTCGCCTCTATATGTAAAAAGGGAAGATTGAAATTAGGACTCTTCACAAGAACAGAGGAAAGCAGATGCTTCAACCTTTTGAACAAATCTGAACAATCACTAGTCCAGATGAACTGAACTTTGCTACTAGAGAACATAGTGAGAGGTGTACGTGGAGGTGTGTGCTGGGTTGCCTATCACTTGACACACGTGGCAACGTCGCACATGATCAGCTACTGTTTCCTTCATCTTTGGCCAAGTAAAATGTTTTGCCAGTTTACCGAGTGTCTTCTTGACACTCAAATGTCCTCCTATGGGACTATTGTGAGCAAAATCAATGGCTTGTTCACGAAATGTAACTGGTAACACTGTGGTGGAAACACTATCAGCTGACAACTTACATGTGTTTTTCTCCATCAGTACACCGTTACTATAATAGTAACAATTATCGAGATCCTTTGCTTCACTCTCAGTAACTGCTATATCTCTGTCTTTCCAGTGACTGATCAACAAACTGATCCATGATTAAATCATCATGAGTTAGAAATTTAATGTCAGTTGTGTTTTGACTAGGTTGATGACCAGGGGGAGTCAGTGTTAATGATCCTGGGCGCACAGCGTCACTAAACAACATATTCAAGCCCAAATCATTGTCATCCACTAACTCAACAGGAGACAAGGATGGTTGTTGAATCTTTGACATAGCTCTAGTAATTGCGCTGAGAGGAAATAAAATAGGCTTCTCTCTACAAGCTTCAATGGCATAATTATCATCAGTGTTATTATCAATCACAAGTGGTTCTTTACATATACCAGCATGAAGGATATCGTTCCCTATCAACAAGTCCACTGACCTGATGGGAAATACACCACTGGATATACCCACTGAAATATAACCAGTATAATAGCTTGTTTCAATATAAACTTTGTGCAGAGGTACTTTTATAACAGCCCCTCCATAGGCTTCTAACAATACATCTATCTTGCAATAGGTATCGTCAGTTATGGGCAGTACATCTTCTCTTAATAACGTGAGATAACTGTCAGTGTCTCTGAAAGTAATTATCTCAGTCAGATGTGATTCGTCAAATCCTACTTTACCTCTCGAAAAGTAAGGACTCATCGCTGAACGAATCTTTTCGTCAGATACACTTTCTAACACTAGTCATCTGTCCTGAGTAAACAGAGGTATTACTAGGATTTTGGTGCCTTTGTTGCTCGGAAGAAGATACGGCTTGAGTTGGGGCGCCAGCCGCACTACTGCTCGTATCTCTTTCTAACTTATAGCAATACTCTCTAGCATGTCCTTTTCTGTTACAATAGGTACATTTAACTTTCTTCTTCTTGATATCAGATTTCTGTCTAGCCATAGAGACAGATTCAGGATTGTGTGTTTTCCTGGTAAAGGTACGAGAAGTTACAGTAGCAGGTACATCAGGCCGGCAATGAGCAGCTGATTTAAGTTGCCAACTTCTAGGACAATTTTTAGTTACCTTGTTTCTCTGTGTTTTAGTACGTACAAGTTTGTGAGAAATCTCGTAATTGTCTGCTAATGCTGCAGTTTCCAGAATATCCGAGGTAGTATGATCGATCAGATATTCTTGTATATCAGCAGACATACAGTTGTTAAAAACTCTTCATGTAGTAACAACTGAACAAGGCTGTCGTAGTTGTTGCACTTGGCAGATCTACACCACCTCTCAAATGCAACTTTTTTCTCACGAGCAAACTCTACACAAGTTTGATCTTGTCGTCTTTATAACGTACGAAATGCGCTTTGATAACTTTCAGGTAACAAGTTATATGTCTCTAGAATAGTTTGACAGCGTCATAACTAATGTACTTAGCAAATGGTAAAGCAGCAGTACAAGTTTGAGCTCTTCCTGTCAAAGCTATGTGCAACAAGGTAGCCCAGTGCTTACGTGGCCAGTTCATAGCACATGCCTGGTTCTCAAACACATCAAAATAGGTGTCTAAGTCACTCTCAAAAAACTTAGGAACCATGGATGCAGCTTTCTGCACATTAAATGGGCCCTGTGATCTATCAGTCTGTTGTCTTCCCAGACGAACATTTTCTCTCTGGAAATCTTCTTCGTTCAATTTCCTCTGAGCCTTTATTTGTGCAGTCTGCAACATAGTGAGGCGTTCTAACCTCTCAAACTGTTCCTGAGAGATAGGACCAGTGGGTAATGGAGGAGTAAGGAACTTCACATGGTCTGGACGGTCCTTAGGTCGGACACTTCGTTCAGCCGTCTCTAGAGAGTCTAAATCTGGTCTAGGATAAGTAGACACAGGTGTAGCATACACTGTACTAGTATGTGGCTGAGTCCTCCAACCAACTATACTCTGTATTATTGTCAGTGAGGGAAGGCGTGAGCGAGAACTGAGCTACACTAGGCTCAGACACTAGGCTCACTTCTGCCTTAGTTGCTCTTTCTTCTACGTCATCAAATAGTCATACTTCCTAATTGTGACACTAGTCTTTCTGAATCTGAATCATAATCAGACATCTCTGTATGAGCAGGAAACAATATATCTTTAATTAACGCTCTGACAGTTTCTGCGGTGTAATTCCTGTTATACGTCACACCGAGATATTTGGCTACTGGCCAACACGTCTGAAATTTTAATGTACTTAACTCAGACAAAGTCAGAGTATCAATTAACTGTTTCACTTTGGCATACATCACGAAAATAATTGTACTACGAGAGAGTGATTTTGGGAAACTATAATCCTGATAGGAATTTTAGTGTTGGTTGTCTTAGGGCTAGAGCTCATAAACAGTATTTCCATCTCCTTGGATCAAGAGACTCAGTCAAGTACATTCATCCACCTGATATGTTGTACAAGACTAAACTCAAAGTCTTCAGATTAGGAAAGTACTCAAAGTGTTTGATCATAGAGTTACTAGTATGTCAAACTGGACAATTTCTCCAACACCTTGGATCAAGAGCATCCCGGACAGGCCCCCATTTGTTACAAAAAACGCGATTCTAAAAGCTTAGAGATCTCCAGTGAATACTAGAAAGGACTGCCCTTCTAGCATCCAGCCTGTTACTGGGTTTTCGTAACAAGTAGTCAGTATCCTTATCCAATTATCCATTAGAATTCAGTATGATTCAATAGTGCTTCAGGATTACAACTGGTAGGCTACTAACTAGAGAAAATAAAATTTAATAAATTTATTAGTCATTAAGTTGTCTAGGCGTATATCAAATTAAATTAAATTATTCACAGTAATTAAAATATCACTTCTCTCGAGTACAGTATTATTGTGCTGAAAGCACATATCACATTTATAATTCTTAAGTACCGTCTGGTACATTAACATTTAATAAGATATTACAAATATGTACAAGTAAGTTTGTGTGTATGTGTGTAAGTGCTCTAAGTAGTTCGCTTTGTCTCACGACTTGACTAGACTTAAACAAGTGACTGACAAAGTCCTCAAATAAACTAACTTCTTGACCAACTGGCAATCAGAACAGTCTGCTTGAACAATAAAAAGAATGCTAAGCCCAATAGCAATATAACAAGCAACTGCGACACAGAATCAGGAACAAGGAGATAATATAACGACATTAAGTAGGGACCATCAGCAGATCCTCCACAAGTCACAAAACTCCCATACTACTGAATCTAAGTTCAGCATAAGAAAATCCTCGACTGTGATAATACACAGATACCAGTACAAGTTAAGTCAGAAGCTACAGCTCAGGACCTGAGTTGTTTAGAGTGTCTATGCGACACACAACCTCAGTACAACGTCGAAAATCACTAAGTCTATACAATGTTCTGTGAACAGAGTTCAACAGAACTAACAAGAATAATGAGACAGACAATCTGTCCAACCACCAAGAGAGTCTAGACCAGACTGAATACTTCAGGCGAGGTGAGGACACCCCCCCCTCGATCACGTGATAGCTCCGTGGACAGTTGCAGCTCAGAAACAGAAGCCGGCAGAGTAACAAGCAAAGAGCGATAATTACAGCAGTTAGACAATCAAGACTTGAACTGAGCACATACTATATGTGTTACATCCTACCTAACAACATAACAGTCAAATAATAATATAAAGCAATACATTTACAATTTAGCTATTATCGCAAATATAAGCTAAATAAAATTATATGAAAAGGTAATAATTATGTATATATATATATATATATATATATATATATATATATATATATATATATATATATATATATATATTATTAATCATTGCAACCCATTCAGGGGTTGCAACAATGTCCTAGAATCTGTATTGATAAAACCACTGGATGGCGAAACGTCTACAGTAAAGACACCCAGATGTTTCACATGTGTCTTAACTTTCAAGATTTTGTATAATAGGACTAAAGAAATAGTAATATTAGAGTTTGACAACAGTAGTTATAAACCTAGTAGTGGTAGTAGCAGTGGTAGTTGAAGATTGAGACACTTATGCAACATATGGGAATCTTTATTCAGGAAACGTTTCGCCACACAGTGGCTTCATCAGTCCAATACAAAGAGGAAGGCGTAAGGAGAGGAGGAGTATGAGGTAATCAGTCCTCTCAGCCTGGAGTCGATGTGTTCAGTCCATCAATCTTGTAGAATGTACAGCATAGGGCCGTAGACGTGGCTTATATACTGTAGTGAGGTGAGGTGAAGCAGGCGGAGGCGGGGTCATAGTGGTACCATCCACTAGTCGAAGTAGGTCATCGTCCAAAGGTTGAACAAGTGTTGAAGAATTCTTTGTAACAAGATCCCATGATGCTGCAGTGTCTGACAGTTGTGATGAATGATTTGAAAAACCGGCAAGTTGAAGATTGAGACACTTATGCAGCATATGGGAATCTTTATTCAGGAAACGTTTCGCCACAAAGTGGCTTCATCAGTCCAATACAAAGAGGAAGGCGTAAGGAGAGGAGGAGTATGAGGTAATCAGTCCCTCAGCCTGGAGTCGATGTGTTCAGTCCATCAATCTTGTAGAATGTACAGCATAGGGCCGTAGACGTGGCTTATATACTGTAGTGAGGTGAGGTGAAGCAGGCGGAGGCGGGGTCATAGTGGTACCATCCACTAGTCGAAGTAGGTCTTCGTCCAAAGGTTGAACAAGTGTTGAAGAATTCTTTGTAACAAGATCCCATGATGCTGCAGTGTCTGACAGTTGTGATGAATGGTTTGAAAAACCGACAAGTTGAAGATTGAGACACTTATGCAGCATATGGGAATCTTTATTCAGGAAACGTTTCGCCACACAGTGGCTTCATCAGTCCAATACAAAGAGGAAGGCGTAAGGAGAGGAGGAGTATGAGGTAATCAGTCCCTCAGCCTGAAGTCGATGTGTTCAGTCCATCAATCTTGTAGAATGTACAGCATAGGGCCGTAGACGTGGCTTATATACTGTAGTGAGGTGAGGTGAAGCAGGCGGAGGCGGGGTCATAGTGGTACCATCCATTCATCACAAGTGTCAGACACTGCAGCATCATGGGATCTTGTTACAAAGAATTCTTCAACACTTGTTCAACCTTTGGACGAAGACCTACTTCGACTAGTGGATGGTACCACTATGACCCCGCCTCCGCCTGCTTCACCTCACCTCACTACAGTATATAAGCCACGTCTACGGCCCTATGCTGTACATTCTACAAGATTGATGGACTGAACACATCGATTCCAGGCTGAGGGACTGATTACCTCATACTCCTCCTCTCCTTACGCCTTCCTCTTTGTATTGGACTGATGAAGCCACTGTGTGGCGAAACGTTTCCTGAATAAAGATTCCCATATGCTGCATAAGTGTCTCAATCTTCAACTTGTCGGTTTTTCAAACCATTCATCACAGCAGTGGTGGTAGTAGTAGTAGTGGTATTAGTAGTGGTAGTAGTAGTGGTGGTAGTGGTAGTAGCAGTGGTAGTGGTAGTAGCAGTGGTAGTGGTAGTAGCAGGGGTAGTGGTATTAGTAGTGGTAGTAGCAGTGGTAGTAGTGGTAGTAGCAGTGGTAGTAGCAGTGGTAGTAGTAGTGGTAGTAGCAGTGGTAGTAGCAGTGGTAGTAGCAGTGGTAGTAGCAGTGGTAGTAGCAGTGGTAGTTGTAGTAGTGGTAGTAGCAGTGGTAGTAGTGGTAGTAGTGGTAGTAGCAGTGGTAATAGCAGTGGTAGTAGTAGTGGTAGTAGTGGTAGTAGTAGAAGAAAGAGTAGAAGAGACGCAGGAGTAGTAGTAGCAGTAGCAAAATAATAAGCTGTAGATTAATAGTGGTAGTAGCACCCCTGTGGCCCACACCTGGGACCGGGCCACAGGGAAGGCGAGACTCTGGGCAACCTGCAGGTAGACTCCTGGTGGTGATAGTAGAGGCAGACGTAGGAGCGGTACTGGTAGTAATAAAAGTAACAGACGTAATGAAACCGTTAGTAGTAGAACTTGTAGTAGTAGTGGTAGTGGTGGTAGTAGTAGTAGACGTAGTTGTAGTAGAAGCAATGGAATCATTAGTAGCTGTCGCAATATTATTAATTGAATTAGAAACACTAATAGTGTATAGTTTAGTTTTTCTTCTTTCATATATATACACCTACCTCCTCTTCTCTCTCTGTCTAGATCATTTTTTTCCCATTCTCTCTTTCTCTCTCAACCTTTCAGTTTCTCTATTCCCTTCCTCCTCTTTTCTTTATTATTTTTAATCATTTAACTATAGTTACAAGTAATCAGTTTTTTTATTATCTCGAATATTCATTTATTTTAAGAAACGAAGTTTCCTCTCCCAGTCTCTGAAAAGCAAAAGTCTTACTTGAAGTTTAATAAAGGTGTTAATTTTTCAGTATAATAATAGGCAACCAAGGCCTAGTAAAAAAAACGTTCAGTGACGTGAAAATATGTTATTGTGTTGGTCGAGTGTTGCTACATTAATGTTAATATACGAGTATGTGTTGCATAAATACGTTTACTAAACAAAGAATACTTGGAATTATTTTAAAAACAAATCTCTTATTTTTCAAAATACGGAACCATATTTTATTTGATTAATGAGCAGGTTTAACCCGGTAATAAAATACCTTTGACTATAAATATTCAAAATTAGTGATATTATCGTTCTAAATATGCAGTTTTGAGCGCATTCTCATTCATTATGAGCGAGAGGTTATATATCATAGCACACTAGGTCTTTAGTACAGGTGAGTTGAGGCTTTTATATGATGAAGAGAGACACGAGAGATGGAGTGATGTAAACACACTTGCGAGGTATTTAATACATATAGAATACATGTGTTTCTTATGAAATGCAAATGTTTGTTCTGCAGAACTGAGACACTTATGCAACATAAGAGAATTTTTATTGAAGACGCATTTCGCCACACAGTGACTTAATCAGTCCAGTACAAAGTAGAGATGGGTAAGGAGAGGAGAAGATTGAGGTAATCAGTCCCTCAGCCTGGAATCGATGTGTTCAGTCCATCACTTACCCAACCTTTGGACGACAACCTACTTACACCAGTGGCAGGTCCCACTGTGACCCCGCCGCCTCCTGCTTCGACTCACCTGACTGCAGTATATAAGCCACCTCTCTGGCCCTATGTTGTACTTCCTACAAGGGTGATGGACTGAACACATGGATTTCAGGCTGAGGGACTGATTTCCTCAATGTCCTCCTCTCCTTACCCATCTCTACTTTGTACTGGACTGATGAAGTTACTGTGTAGCGAAACGTTTGTTCACTAAAGATTTCCCTTACGTTCCATAAGTGTCTCAATTCTTCAACTTGTTGGTTTTCAAAACCATTCATCACAATGCTTGTTTTGGCCCCATCTCTAAAGTCACTCTCTCTTTCCCTTGTTCGCTCGCTCACTCGCGCCCACACACACACACACACACACACACACACACACACACACACACACACACACACACACACACACACACACACACACACACACACACACACACGCACACACACCACACATACACATACACACACAGGTCCTACGAGGAGAGGTTAGGAGAAATCGACCTGACGACACTGAAAGACAGAAGAGATAGGGGGGATATGATAACGACATATAAAATATTGAGAGGAATCGACAAGGTGGACACAGACGGGGTGTTCCAGAGATGGGATACAGCAACAAGGGGTCACAATTGGAAGTTGAAGAATCGCATGAACCACAGGGATGTTAGGAAGTATTTCTTCAATCACAGAGTTGTCAGGAAGTGGAATAGTGTGGGAAGTGATGTAGTGGAGGCAGGATCCTTACAGAGCTTCAAGGAGAGGTATGATAAAGCTCATGGAGTGGGTAGAGTGACCGAGTAGCTGCCAGTGAAGAGGCGGGGCCAGGAGCTGAGAGTCGACCAATGCAACCACAACTAGGTAACACACACACACGCACCCACACACACACGCATCCACACACACACGCACCCACACACACACGCACCCACACACACACGCACCCACACACACACGCACCCACACACACACACACACACACACACACACACACACACACACACACACACACACACACACACACACACACACACACACACACACAGAAATGGGAATCACAGGCTGAAGCAGCAGAAGCCAGGATAAGGGCCCTAGAATATGAGGTAAATAGGCTGAAGCGAGTTACAAAGGAGACACAGCATCTGAAGCAGGTACACCCCTACTGAGCGAGGAGCCCAACGGAAAGGAAGGAGACATGACTGGCACTAAGGCCCCATCAGTCCATCATGCAAGGCCGAGGAATGAAGGGGGAGAGCAGCTGGGAGCAGGGATAGCAGTAAGGGAGGGGGGAGAAAGCGGAGAGAGTGATAGGTCCCATGCAGAGGCACGACCTTGTCGCCATGTACAAATGTGACCTAGAGGGAAAGGCAGTGGGAGGAGGAGAGGAGTGAATGTTTATTCATGGGCTTCAGGAGAGCGAGGGGAAGGACACAGTGTTGGAGAGGAAACTGAAGGTATGGTACACCAACGCTGATGGAATAATGAATAAGTGGGAGGAGTGGCACGCAAGAGTCAAAGAGGCAGCACCAGACATAGCTCTCACAGAAACCAAGCTCACAGGAATGATAACAGATGCCATCTTTCCAATGGGATATCAGATCCTGAGGAAAGAGAGAGGGAACAGAGGGGGTGGAGGCGTGGCACTGCTCATCAAAAACCAATGGGATTTTGATGAGCTGCAGAGAGAAGACAGAGGAGAAGAAAGAGACTACATAATAGGAACACGTCAGTCTGGACGTCCCAAATAGTAATTGCAGTGATGTATAACCCACCACAGAATAGCAGGAGGCCAAGGCATGATGAGCATGATGAGAGTAATGGAGCGATGGTTTACACACTGGCTGAATTGGCCAGAAGGGCTCATGCGAGCAGGGCAAAGCTACTGGTTGTTGGTGACTTCAGTCACAAAGAAATCGACTGGGAAAACTTGGAGCCGCAAGGGGGCCCAGAAACATGGAGAGCTAAGATGATGGAGGTAGTACTGGAAAACTTCGTGTACCAACACATAAGGGACACTACCAGAGAGGGAGGAGAGGATGAACCAGCGAGACTGGACTTAGTATTCACCTTAAGTAGTGCAGATACTGAGGACATCACATATGAAAGACGCCTCGGGGCCAGTGATCACGTGGTTCTGAGCTTCGAATACATAGTTACAAGTGGAGAGGGAAGCAGGAAGGACAGGACGAATGAAGCCAAACTACAAGAGAGGAAACTACACAGTTTCCTGCATGGGGTTCAGTGGGACAGAACTGGCAGGGAAGTCAATAAATAGTATGAAAGAATATGTGACAATATGCAAGGAAGCTGAGTAGAGGTTTGTACCGAAGAGTAACAGAAATAACGAGAAAGCAGGATGAGCCTTGGTTCACCCAAAGGTGTAGAGGCCCAAACCAAGTGTATTAGAGAATGGAAGAAGTATGGAAAGCAAGGAACCCAGGAGAATAAGGAGAGCAGTCGCAGAGCCAGAAATGAATATGCACAGGTAAGAAGGGAGGCCCAACGACAATACGAAAATGACATAGCAGCGAAAGCCAGATCTAACCAGAAGCTGTTGTACAGCCACATCAGGAGGAAAACAGCAGTCAAGGACCAGGTAATCAGGGTGAGGAAGGAAGGAGGGGAGATCACAAGAAACGACCGAGAAGTATGTGAGGAACTCAAACATGAGATTCAAAGAAGTGTTCATAGAGGAGACAGAAAGGACTCTGGAAAGACAGAGGTGGCGTACACCAAATGTTGGACACAATACATACGAGCGAGGAAGAAGTGAAGAGGCTACTAAGGGAGCTAGAAAGCTCAAAGGCGATGGGACCGGATAACATCTCTCCATAGGTCCTTAGAGGGGAAGCAGAGGTGCTATGTGTACCAAGAACAACAATCTTCAACACATCTATTGAAACAGGGCGACTACCTGAGGTATGGAAGACAGCAAATGTAGTCCCATTTTTTAAAGGAGGAGACAGACATGAAGCATTAAACTAGAGATCAGTTTCACTGACACGTATAGTCATGGAGTCATGGAGAAGATTATCAGGAGAAGAGTGATGGAGCACCTAGAGAAATGAGCTGATCAACCACAACCAGCATGGTTTCAGGGACGGGAAATCCTGTCACAAATCTACTGGAGTTCTATGACAGGGTGACAGCAGTAAGGCGCGAGAGAGAGAGAGAGAGAGAGAGAGAGAGAGAGAGAGAGAGAGAGAGAGAGAGAGAGAGAGAGAGAGAGAGAGAGGTGGGTAGATTCCGTTTTCTTGGACTGTAAGACGGCGTTTGGCACAGTTCCACACAAGAGATTAGTGTAAAAGCTAGAGGGCTATGCAGGGAAAACAGAGAAGGCACTGCATTGGATCAGGGAATAACTGCTGGGAAGACAACAGCGAGCCTTGGTATAGGACAAGGTGTCAGATTGGGCGTCTGTGACGACCGGGGTTCCACAGCGGTCAGTCTTGGGACCGGTGCTGTTTCTGGTATATGTGAACGAAATGACAGAAGGAATAGACTCGGAAGTATCCCTGTTTGCAGATGATGTGAAGCTGATGAGAAGACTTCAATCGGACGAGGATCAGGCAGAACTGCAAAGAGATCTGGACAGGCTGCAGGCCTAGTCCAGAAACTGGCTCCTGGAGGTCATCCCCACTAAGTGCAAAGTCATGAAGATTGGGGAAGGGCAAAGAAGACCGCTGACGGAGTATAGTCTAAGGGGCCAGAGACTATAAACCTCACTCAAGGAAAAGGATCTTGGGGTGAGTATAACACCAGGCACATCTCCTGAGGCGCACATCAATCAAATAACTGTTTCAGCATATGGGCACCTAGCAAACCTAAGACTAGCATTCCGACATCTCAATAAGGAATCATTCAGGACCCTGTGCACTGTGTACGTTAGGCCTGTATTGGAGTATGCAGCACTAGTTTGGAGCCCACACCTAGCCAAGCACGTAATGAAATTAGAGAAAGTGCAAAGCTTTGCAACAAGACTCCCGGAGCTAGGGGCATGTCCTACGAGGTGAGGTTAAGGATAATTGGTCTGACGACACTGGATGACAGGGGAGATAGGGGGGATATGATAAAAACATATAATATTGAGAGGAATCGACAAGGTGGACAGAAGATATTCCAGATAGGGACACAGAAACAAGGCGTCATGATTGGAAGTTAAAGACTCAGATGAGTCACATGGAGTCATGGAGTGGTGTAGTCTGCAGAGTGTAGTGTAGTGGACGCAGTGTGTAGTGGAGTGCAGTGGTGTAGTCTGCAGAGTGGTGTAGTGGACGCAGAATTCATACATAGCGTTAAGAAGAGGTACGACAAAGCTCAGGGAGAGAATAGACCTAATAGCGACCAGTGAAGAGGTGGGTTTAGGAGCTGTGACTTGACCCCTGCAACCACAATCAGGTGAGTGCGCGCGCACACACACACACACACACACACACACACACACACACACACACACACACACACACACACACACACACACACACACACACTAATTTATAGACCAGTGTCACTGACATGTATAGTATGCAAAGTCTTGGAAAAGATTATCAGGAGGAGAGTGGTGGAGAATCTGGAGCGGAACAAGATTATAAACGACAGCCAGCACGGATTCATGGAAGGCAAATCCTGTCACAAACCTACTAGAGTTTTATGACAAAGTAACTGAAGTAAGAAATGAGAGGGAGGGGTGGGTTGATGGCATTTTCTTGGACTGCAAGAAGGCCTTCAACACAGTTCCTCACAAGAGATTAGTACAAAAGCTAGAGGAACAGGCACGTATAACAGGAAGGGCACTGCAATGGATCAGAGAATGCCTGACAGGGAGGCAACAGCGAGTCATGGTCCGTGATGAGGTATCACAGTGGGCGCCAGTGACGAGCGGGGTCCCACAGGGATCAGTCCTGGGACCAGTGCTATTCTTGGTATATGTGAACGACATGACGGAAGGGATAGACTCAGAAGTGTCCCTGTTTGCAGATGACGTGAAGTTAATGAGAATTAAATCAGATGCGGACCAGACAGGTCTACAAAGAGACCTGGACAGGCTGGATGAGTGGTCCCGAAACTGGCTCCTAGAATTTAACCCCGCCAAATGCAAAGTCATGAAGATCGGAGGAGGGCAAAGAAGACCGCAGACAGAGTATAGGCTAGGAGGCCAAAGGCTGCAAACCTCACTCAAGGAGAAAGACCTAGGAGTGAGTATAATAACGAGTACATCGCCAGAAGCACACATTAACCATAAAACTGCTGCGGCATATGGGCGCTGGCAAACCTGAGAATAGCGTTCCGGTACCTCAGTAAGGAATCGTTCAAGATTTTATATACTGTGTACGTCAGGCCCATTCTGGAGTTAGCAGCAACAGTTTGGAACCCACGTCTGGTCAAACACGTCAAGAAATTAGAGAAAGTGCAAATGTTTGCAACAAGGCTAGTTCTAGAACTAAGGGTAATGTCCTATGAAAAAAGGTTAAGGGAAATCGGTCTGACAACACTGGAGGACAGGAGGGTCAGGGGAGACATGATAACGACATACAAAATACTGCGTGGAATAGACAAGGTGGACAGACAGGATGTTCCAGAGATGGGACACAGAAACAAGGGGTCACAATTGGAAGATGAAAACTCAGATGAGTCAAAGGGATGTTAGAAAGTATTTCTTCAGTCATAGAGTAGTTAGGAAGTGGAATAGTCTGGCAAGCGATGTAGTGGAAGCAGGAACTATACATAGTTTTAAGACGAGATATGATAAAGCTCTTGGAGCAGGGGGGGAGAGAGGACCTAGTAGCGGTCGGTGAAGAGGCGGGGCCAGGAGCTGAGTCTCGACCCCTGCAACCACAATTAGGTGGGTACAATTAGGTGAGTATACACACACACACACACACACACACACACACACACACACACACACACACACACACACACACAGTGGCTCATTGAGCAGAATTACACGTAGAGACCTGATCCTCCGTCCTTTTCATGCGGTCCGCTCTCTGACCACTCAGGCCTCACACAAACGCACATCTTTGCCACTTTTCCGTCGTCTTCAAGTTGTTAATGATGTCATGTACCTAAAGCTAGCAACCGTGGAACCCTACACTTTCACAGAACCCAGTGTGACATCCCTAAAATTTGAACAAACAATGAAGGTTTTCAGTTTCCCAGTAGTTAAGTATTTATATAATATAAACTATAAACATTTTAGTTCACGCGTTAGAAATGAAAGATAAACGGCCGACTGACAGTGAACAGAGCAGGACTGCTCAAGAGGGGAAAGAATGAGTATAGAGTACAGGTGAATGTTGGAGTGTTAAATAGGGCATAGGGCTATCGATAGGAAATATTTCTTCAGCCTTTCGGTGGTCAGAAAGTTATAAATAAGTGGTGGAAGTAGATTTCAATTGCAATTTTAACAATAAGTACGATAATGCAAATGGAATCAGGCATGAAAACACTTGGCTACTGAGAGTATGAATAAGAAATGTTTACTAGGAGAAAGGATTGGAAACTGGTAATTGCTAAAGTTGGGAAAACTACAGTGTAATAAAGAGAAATGTGAAAAATTTAAGTAAATTAAGCGAGAGTGCAAGACCA
>NC_091292.1:51626991-51629491 GCF_038502225.1 Cherax quadricarinatus | reverse complement strand
AGCGTGATAGCAGCACACACTCACCTGGTTAAAGAGCATGATAGCAGCACACACACTCACCTGGTTAAAGAGCATGATAGCAGCACACACTCACCTGGTTAATGAGCATGATAGCAGCACACACACCTGGTTAAAGAGCATGATAGCAGCACACACACCTGGTTAAAGAGCATGATAGCAGCACACACACCTGGTTAAAGAGCATGATAGCAGCACACTCACCTGGTTAAAGAGCATGATAGCAGCACACACACCTGGTTAAAGAGCATGATAGCAGCACACACTCACCTGGTTAATGAGCATGATAGCAGCACACACACCTGGTTAAAGAGCATGATAGCAGCACACACTCAGCTGGTTAAAGAGCATGATAGCAGCACACACACACACCTGGTAAAAGAGCATGATAGCAGCACACACACACACACACACCTGGTTAAAGAGCATGATAGCAGCACACACTCACCTGGTTAAAGAGCATGATAGCAGCACACACTCACCTGGTTAAAGAGCATGATAGCAGCACACACACTCACCTGGTTAAAGAGCATGATAGCAGCACACACTCACCTGGCTAAAGAGCATGATAGCAGCACACACTCACCTGGTTAAAGAGCATGATAGCAGCACACTCACCTGGTTAAAGAGCATGATAGCAGCACACACTCACCTGGTTAAAGAGCATGATAGCACACACTCACCTGGTTATAGAGCATGATAGCAGCACACATACACCTGGTTATAGAGCATGATAGCAGCACACTCACACACCCGGTTAAAGAGCATGTTAGCAGCACACTCACACACCCGGTTAAAGAGCATGATAGCAGCACACTCACACACCTGGTTAAAGAGCATGATAGCAGCACACTCACACACCTGGTTAAAGAGCATGATAGCAGCACACTCACACACCTGGTTAAAGAGCATGATAGCAGCACACTCACCTGGTTAAAGAGCATGATAGCAGCACACACTCACCTGGTTAAAGAGCATGATAGCACACACTCACCTGGTTATAGAGCATGATAGCAGCACACATACACCTGGTTAAAGAGCATGATAGCACACACACACACACCTGGTTAAAGAGCATGATAGCAGCACACACACACACCTGGTTAAAGAGCATGATAGTAGCACACAATCACCTGGTTAAAGAGCATGATAGCAGCACACACTCACCTGGTTATAGAGCATGATAGCAGCACACACACACCTGGTTAAAGAGCATGATGGCAGCACACATACACACATCTGGTTAAAGAGCATGATAGCAGCGCACATACACCTGGTTAAAGAGCATGATAGCAGCACACACTCACCTGGTTAAAGAGCATGATAGCAGCACACACTCACCTGGTTATAGAGCATGATAGCAGCACACATACACCTGGTTAAAGAGCATGATAGCAGCACACACTCACCTGGTTAAAGAGCATGATAGCAGCACACACTCACCTGGTTATAGAGCATGATAGCAGCACACATACACACCTGGTTAAAGAGCATGATAGCAGCACACACACACACCTGGTTAAAGAGCATGATAGCAGCACACACTCACCTGGTTAAAGAGCATGATAGCAGCACACATACACACCTGGTTAAAGAGCATGATAGCAGCACACACACACACCTGGTTAAAGAGCATGATAGCAGCACACACTCACCTGGTTATAGAGCATGATAGCAGCACACATACACACCTGGTTAAAGAGCATGATAGCAGCACACACACACACCTGGTTAAAGAGCATGATAGCAGCACACACTCACCTGGTTAAAGAGCATGATAGCAGCACACATACACACCTGGTTAAAGAGCATGATAGCAGCACACACACACACCTGGTTAAAGAGCATGATAGCAGCACACACACACCTGGTTAAAGAGCATGATAGCAGCACACATACACACCTGGTTAAAGAGCATGATAGCAGCACACACACACACCTGGTTAAAGAGCATGATAGCAGCACACACTCACCTGGTTAAAGAGCATGATAGTAGCACACACACACACCTGGTTAAAGAGCATGATAGTAGCACATTCACACACCTGGTTAAAGAGCATGATAGCAGCACACACACACACACACACACACACACACACCTGGTTAAAGAGCATGATAGTAGCACATTCACACACCTGGTTAAAGAGCATGATAGCAGCACACACACACACACACACACACACCTGGTTAAAGAGCATGATAGCAGCTCACACACACACACACACCTGGTTAAAGAGCATGATAGCAGCACACACTCACCTGGTTAAAGAGCATGATAGCAGCACACACACACACCTTGTTAAAGAGCATGATAGCAGCACACACACACACCTTGTTAAAGAGCATGATAGCAGCACACACTCACCTGGTTAAAGAGCATGATAGCAGCACACACACACACCTTGTTAAAGAGCATGATAGCAGCACACACACTCACCTGGTTAAAGAGCATGACAGCACACACCTTCACCTGGTTATAGAG
>NC_091292.1:51515943-51626891 GCF_038502225.1 Cherax quadricarinatus | reverse complement strand
CCTGGTTAAAGAGCATGATAGCAGCACACACTCACCTGGTTAAAGAGCGTGATAGCAGCACACACTCACCTGGTTAAAGAGCATGATAGCAGCACACACACTCACCTGGTTAAAGAGCATGATAGCAGCACACACTCACCTGGTTAATGAGCATGATAGCAGCACACACACCTGGTTAAAGAGCATGATAGCAGCACACACACCTGGTTAAAGAGCATGATAGCAGCACACACACCTGGTTAAAGAGCATGATAGCAGCTCACACTCACCTGGTTAAAGAGCATGATAGCAGCACACACACCTGGTTAAAGAGCATGATAGCAGCACACACTCACCTGGTTAGAGAGCATGATAGCACACTCACACACCTGGTTAAAGAGCATGATAGCAGCACACTCACACACCCGGTTAAAGAGCATGATAGCAGCACACTCACACACCCGGTTAAAGAGCATGATAGCAGCACACTCACACACCTGGTTAAAGAGCATGATAGCAGCACACACACTCACCTGGTTAAAGAGCATGATAGCAGCACACACTCACCTGGTTAAAGAGCATGATAGCAGCACACACTCACCTGTTTAAAGAGCATGATAGCAGCACACACTCACCTGGTTAAAGAGCATGATAGCAGCACACACTCACCTGGTTAAAGAGCGTGATAGCAGCACACACTCACCTGGTTAAAGAGCATGATAGCAGCACACACACTCACCTGGTTAAAGAGCATGATAGCAGCACACACTCACCTGGTTAAAGAGCATGATAGCAGCACACACACACCTGGTTAAAGAGCATGATAGCACACACTCACCTGGTTAAAGAGCATGATAGCAGCACACACACACCTGGTTATAGAGCATGATAGCACACACACACCTGGTTAAAGAGCATGATAGCAGCACACACTCACCTGGTTAGAGAGCATGATAGCACACACACACCTGGTTAAAGAGCATGATAACAGCACACACTCACCTGGTTAAAGAGCATGATAGCAGCACACACAGCATGATAGCACACACACCCTGGTTAAAGAGCATGATAGCAGCACACTCACACACCTGGTTAAAGAGCATGATAGCAGCACACTCACACACCTGGTTAAAGAGCATGATAGCAGCACACACACACCTGGTTAAAGAGCATGATAGCAGCACACTCACACACCTGGTTAAAGAGCATGATAGCAGCACACTCACCTGTTTAAAGAGCATGATAGCAGCACACACTCACCTGGTTAAAGAGCATGATAGCAGCACACACTCACCTGGTTAAAGAGCATGATAGCAGCACACACTCACCTGGTTAAAGAGCATGATAGCAGCACACACTCACCTGGTTAAAGAGCATGATAGCAGCACACACACACCTGGTTAAATAGCATGTTAGAAGCACACACTCACCTGGTTAAAGAGCATGATAGCAGCACACACTCTCCTGGTTAAAGAGCATGATAGCAGCACACACTCTCCTGGTTAAAGAGCATGATAGCAGCACACACTCACCTGGTTAAAGAGCATGATAGCAGCACACACTCACCTGGTTAAAGAGCATGATAGCAGCACACACTCACCTGGTTAAAGATCATGATAGCAGCAGCACACACACAGCTCTAGCACACACACACCTGGTTAAAGAGCATGATAGCAGCACACACACACCTGGTTAATGAGCATGATAGCAGCACACACACACCTGGTTAAAGAGCATGATAGCAGCACACACTCACCTGGTTGAGTTAGAGGTGAACATTGATACACTTGATTCCTTATATTTCATATGTCGACCTGAAAACGTAAAAAAATTCCCCGTGTCATTGTCACCAACACCACTTCTATTACTAGTAAGATCAAGGGCTCTTGGTCCAGCGAATATGAGCATCCCTTTTCCTTGAATCGAGTCTGATTATATCTCATTCTCCAGGCACTGTAATACCTCTGGGTTGGGCTTTTTTCCTAGGAATATAAAAATAATAATGATAATCCCAATTTTCCTAGTTGTGCCTCTACCACTATCACCACTACATAGCGCGAATACCACTGCTACTATTACCAATGCTAGTACCACTTCTACTATTAACACTAGCACTAGTACCAATGCCTACTAAACTTACTAATACCACTAGCCCTATTACTACCACCACTGTGCTGATAAATTAGACACATGTGCAACTCTTGGGTATCTTTATTGAGGAAACGTTTCGCCACACAGTGGCTTCATCAGCCACTGTGTGGCGAAACGTTTCCTCAATAAAGATACCCAATAGTTGCACATGTGTCTAATTTATCAACATGTCGGTTCTCTGAACCATTCATCTATAAACCACTGTGCTACCATAAACATTACTTTTGACACTAACATCTTTACTATTGCAGAATACTCTCAATGACTCTGCGTACTACAACCAGTACCATAACACCACTGCCATTACCACTTCCACTAGCCGCACTACCACTCCTGTTATTCCTAATACCACTATAACTATCACTACTACTGCTACCAGTAACACTTCAGATTCTTTTATCACTGGAACTAGAAAAATAAAAACATAAAAGGTATGTGGTCCTTTACTGACAACGTTTCGCCCACACACTGGGGTTTATCAAGTCACAAACAGATCTATCTGGGTGTAAGATACGTGAGTATTTATAGGATGGAGTTTATTTTATTGTGTCGGTATTTCATACCATTTATTTCCATCACTAGAACTAGTTAACACTTCCCATAATAATTCCGCTAGTACTATTGCTACTACTGGTATTACCATTGCCATCAGCACTGTTATCACTGCAGCTATCACTAGTACCAATATTAACCTCTCACCTACCTCATTTTCCTCTGTTTTCCGTGTATCCACACCGGACCTCGTACGTCATGTATCCACACCGGACCTCGTACGTCATGTATCCACACCGGACCTCGTACGTTATGTATCCACGCCGGACCTCGTACGTCATGTATCCACACCGGACCTCGTACGTCATGTATCCACACCGGACCTCGTAAGTCATGTATCCACACCGGACCTCTTACGTTATGTATCCACACCGGACCTCGTACGTCATGTATGCACACCGGACCTCGTACGTCATGTATCCACACCGGACCTCGTACGTCATGTATCTACACCGGACCTCGTACGTCATGTATCCACACCGGACCTCGTACGTCATGTATCCACACCGGACCTCGTACGTCATGTATCCACACCGGACCTCGTACGTCATGTATCCACACCGGACCTCGTACGTCATGTATTCACACCGGACCTCGTACGTCATGTATCCACACCGGCCCTCGTACGTCATGTATCCACACCGGACCTCGTACGTCATGTATCCACACCGGACCTCGTACGTCATGTATCCACACCGGACCTCGTACGTCATGTATCCACACTGGACCTCGTACGTCATTTATCCACACCGGACCTCGTACGTCATGTATCCATACGGGCCTCGTACGTCATGTATCCACACTGGACCTCGTACGTCATGTATCCACACCGGACCTCGTACGTCATGTATCCACACCAGACCTCGTACGTCATGTATCCACACCGGACCTCGTACGTCATGTATCCACACTGGACCTCGTACGTCATTTATCCACACCGGACCTCGTACGTCATGTATCCACACCGGGCCTCGTACGTCATGTATCCACACTGGACCTCGTACGTCATGTATCCACACCGGACCTCGTACGTCATGTATCCACACCGGACCTCGTACGTCATGTGTCCACACCGGACCTCGTACGTCATGCATCCACACTGGACCTCGTACGTCATGTATCCACACTGGACCTCGTACGTCATTTATCCACACCGGACCTCGTACGTCATGTATCCACACCGGGCCTCGTACGTCATGTATCCACACTGGACCTCGTACGTCATGTATCCACACCGGACCTCGTACGTCATGTATCCACACCAGACCTCGTACGTCATGTATCCACACCGGACCTCGTACGTCATTTATCCACACCGGACCTCGTACGTCATTTATCCACACCGGACCTCGTACGTCATGTATCCACACCGGGCCTCGTACGTCATGTATCCACACTGGACCTCGTACGTCATGTATCCACACCGGACCTCGTACGTCATGTATCCACACCGGACCTCGTACGTCATGTGTCCACACCGGACCTCGTACGTCATGCATCCACACTGGACCTCGTACGTCATGTATCCACACTGGACCTCGTACGTCATTTATCCACACCGGACCTCGTACGTCATGTATCCACACCGGGCCTCGTACGTCATGTATCCACACTGGACCTCGTACGTCATGTATCCACACCAGACCTCGTACGTCATGTATCCACACCGGACCTCGTACGTCATGTATCCACACTGGACCTCGTACGTCATGTATCCACACCGGACCTCGTACGTCATGTATCCACACCGGACCTCGTACGTCATGTGTCCACACCGGACCTCGTACGTCATGCATCCACACTGGACCTCGTACGTCATGTATCCACACTGGACCTCGTACGTCATTTATCCACACCGGACCTCGTACGTCATGTATCCACACCGGGCCTCGTACGTCATGTATCCACACTGGACCTCGTACGTCATGTATCCACACCGGACCTCGTACGTCATGTATCCACACCGGACCTCGTACGTCATGTGTCCACACCGGACCTCGTACGTCATGCATCCACACTGGACCTCGTACGTCATGTATCCACACCGGACCTCGTACGTCATGTATCCACACCGGACCTCGTACGTCATGTATCCACACCGGACCTCGTACGTCATATCATGTATATTTCTGTGATCTTCGTTTTACTGAAATTTTCGATGTATATGTTTCATTGAAATTTCTGATAAATACGTTTCTCAGAGTTCAGTGTTTCCTTCATTTTCATCACCACAATTTGGGCACTTAAGTGGCTCACGTTGTGCTTAGTGGTATGTCACTGCCCATAAATGATCATCAGCTGACACTATTTATCATCTGTGCTATTTATTGGTCTATCAAAAACGCCATGTTTACGAAAAAAAACACTTAGACTTGGTCAGTCAAATACCACAACTATGCCACTGCAATATTACCTTTGTAAACTGCGATTCTAACACATTCAACACTAAAAAAGTACTCTCTCCCTAGGAAATTCAATCCACCTCTGCCCATAACTTCAACCCGCTACATCCATCACTCCAGCAACCATCCATCGACACTAAAACTTTGCGCCACCTCACTAGCCCCAGCAGGGCGAGGCAGAGTGAAATGAAAGAGAGGGAGTGAAAGGCAATGATGGAGAGCACATGATCGAATGATTATAGAATGGTGAAAGTAAGAGGTAGAGAATAAGGAATGTGCTGCTAATAGCATTTCATGGTTTATTAACACACAAAAATTATTATTCTTGACTATGATGCAAGAGGGAAAGTGACGGAAGATGATGGAACAGAGACACAAACAGAAACATCGAATGATTGTGGAAAATATAATGAAAGAATACAGTAGAACAGGGGATAAAATGGAAACAGAAAAAAAATATATAATGTAACAGTTCGAAAGAATAAAGCTGAATCTCAGAAAGTTGAGGAAGTGGAGTAAACTGAACACATCGACTCCAGACTGAGAGACTGATTACTGAAGAAGTCACTGGCTGGTGAAGCGTATCCAAAATAAAGATACTCAAATGTTGCACAAATGTCTCGTATATCAAGAGAAACAGTTAAGTAGATCTGCTATAAGTGGAGGCCAAGAGGATAGAAATGATAGATGATGAACTAGGATGATAAAGGAAAATTAAAATATCGTTGAACATTTTTGGAGCAGCGGAGAGGAAAAAATACATGTAGACTAAGATAACGCAAAAAGAGTGAAGAGATGGTTTACAGACATCAACCTCTTCAAGGGGGACTCCTTGGTGCGGTGAAGAGGCTCTTGGTCTGAGGAATTAGGGGTAAGGGTACCAGGGTCCATCCCATTCCGTTGAAGTCCTTGGTGGTGGTGTAGTTTGCCTTGGAATCTGGATCACCTGGAGGCGTCTCGATCCCTCTCCAGTCTCCCGGTGACTTTGGGTGTCTTTCGGGTGATGAGTGTACCTCGGGAGGCCGCCTGTCGGATTCCGCGGGAGGTGGTGGCTGAAGGAGGTATGCTTTGTGGCGAATGTCCGGGCGCCCTCTCTTTTGTCCATTGAGATAGCTCGGCGGATGTGAGGTTGCTATCCCGGATTGCTGGTTTACTGGCATGAAGGGTAGGGTATGCCACGGGTTCCATGCCGCATCTGCACTACTTGCAGTGCTTGGGTCCTCTTGGGCACGGAGGGGGATTTACGGCCTTTTTTTTTTTAGCCTCCAAGGAGCTATTCCTCCACATTCCCCCCTTTTCCTTTTTTTTCTACAAAACAAGAAAGAAGTGACATAACCATGGAGTCCCAAATCCATGAACCTGCTCCCATCGGGCTCCTTACAGATACCGCACCCAGTTCCAACTCTGCCTCGTTATTTGACCACTTTTTGGACATTCCTAATGCCCCTGTACCTTTTGCTAGTGCTGTTTCATCACACTCTTCAGGTACCGGGATTTCGACTGATTCCTTTGATACGTCTGACATACGCTCTTCTTTGATTGTTTCCGGCTTATCCCTCTATGGTGTGGCAGTTTTTCGATCGCCCACGCTTACCATGTCAGACCCACTCCCGTCCCTCACCTAAATGCCCAAGACCATTTCCTGATGATATTTATTTGCTTCCTTCTCATTCTTCTCAGAAACGACCAGCATGTCATGCACTCCCTTTACACGCTGTTTCAAAATACACAATGGACAAAGTTTTTTACACTACGACCGACCTCCTCTACTGCCTATCTTTCCGTCCATAGTATTGGCAAGGCGCTCCTGTGCCATGTTGGTAAAGATATATCCTTTCATGCTGTCAAGAGCGGTACACGCATCACTGTCCAGAATGCTAACCAAGCTCACTATCTTTCTCTCCTTACAACTATCGATACTGTAACTATTGAAAAACATTCCCTCAATTCTTGTAGTTGTACTGTCATTCTGCCCCATACCATTGTCCAACAGAATTTACAGACATGTGGCGATGACATTCTGGAACAGCTAGAACTTCAAGACGTTCCAGTCCTCAAAGTAGACACTTGTGTCCTCCGTGCCTGCGGGCAGAGACGATAGATACCCTTGACTTTTGACTGCCGTGAGCTACCGTCCTCTGTATATATTGCGGGACACCGTTTACAAGTATGAAAGGTGATCCCTACACCACAACAGTGTAGAAAGAGCTGGCATTTTGGTCATCTAGCAGAATATTGCAGGTCCATGGCCGAATGCTCAGTCTGTGGTGCCGACGACAATGCCAGTTCGTCTTGTAGTCTACTTCCCTTTTGCCTTAATTGTCACGAGGCTTGCCCATCTTACTCTCGCTGCAGCCAAGTTTACTTAAATGAGCGTGAAATCCGTTGACTCAAAGAGGCAGAAGGCCTCTCATATGCTATGGTAGTCTCTCATCTATGCCTCGAAAGGAAACTTCCCCGTAATTCTTATTCTCGAATTACTAAACATCCCTCCTCATCTCGGGTCCCAACTTAAGCAGCCTCCTCTGTGGTCACCCCTTCCACAGTCACTCCTGTCTCTATTTTGCTGTCCTGGACTCGGAGGTCTCTACCTCGGCACTTCATTCTGTTCTCATCTCTTACTCTTCTCACTCCAAGTTTGTGTCTACAAGACCTCTTACAACACTTCACCACCCCTCTCCTTCTCTAAAGTCCAAAACATCCCTATTGTTAAAATCTCCTTTAACCCCTCTTTCCCTTCTGCAACCTGCACATTTTTCCTTCCCAGTCTCTGTACCCGGTTCTTCACCTCTAACTGGCTCTGTTACGAGTGTGGAGGTTCATCTTCCTCCTCCTCCTAACGGTACCTTCTTTTCCTGTCCGCTCCCAAATTTCTTCCTCTTCTGCCCCCTTCCAGGTCGCTTCATCTCCTGTCCCCTCCCAAGCTTCTTACCCAGTTTCCTCTACCTTTCGTCCCCCCCCTACTTTGGTACAGTCCATTGCCACTCCGATCTTTACTCGGCCTCCTTCCATCTCCAGTATTGTAACACATACAACGTCCTTGTCCTCTGAAACACTTGAAGGTATCTCAGAATGTATTGAGGAGACTAGACCATTAATTGAAACTCGTCCACCTCCCGTTCCTCCTCTTCACTCTTCTCCGTCTGCACAACTCCTTTCTGCGCTGCTTAAGTTTTCCGCTGCCTCAACATGTAAACTTTTCTAAACCTACTAGTTCGTAGATACCTCTACTTTCAGATTTTTTGTCTTCTCTTCACAAATCGTGGCTTATTTACAGTGGAATATCCACAACCTCAGAGGTAAGCAGGGTGAGCTTCAGGTGTTGCTCTCCCAGTTTTCCCCTGTTTCTGTTTGTTTACAATAAACCCAAATTATGCTCCACTGGTATCCATCCCATCTTGGGCTGTGATTTATTATATTCATTGGATCCTTTTCTCGAGGAATCCTTTAATAAAAGTGCACTTCTTTTACGCACTTGTATTCTATACTGTCAGCTCTGTTCATACTTTGCTGCATTACACTGCAGCCCGTATCCACTTGAATAAGTGGTATACAATCTGTTCTTTGTATCTCTCTCCTCGGCCATTATCTATCCCAGATGTTGCATTTCTGGTTTCTTCCTTACTGCCACCACTACTTGGCGATATTAATAAGCACCATTTCCTCGTGGGAAGTCTCCCTGTGACTCCTGCAGCATTCAGTTGGAGGCTTTTATCACTTCTCTTCCCCTCCATTATTTTAAATATGGGTACTCCCACCCATTTTGATGCTCGTACTCATACTCTCTCTTACATCAATCTCTCGGTCTGCTCTTCCTCAACTGTACTAGACTTCACCTGCTCTGTCCTCCCGGACTTGCATGACAGCGATCATCATTTTCCAATCATCCTTCTTCGTATTCACTACCTCCTCGTAGCCCACGCTGGAAATTTGACCGAGCAAATAGGGACCTTTACTCGCATCTAACTGTTGTTAGTGAGGTTCCTTCTTCGTCCACCACTGATGAGCTTTTACACCTCTTCTCGACCTCAGTTGTAACTGCAGCTTCATATTCTTTGCCCCAGACCTCGGGCAGGCATTCTCAGGAGTGTGTGCCTTGGTGGTCTCCTGCTTGTGCTCGGGCAGTATGTTTGAAACGTGCTGCGTGGAGCAGATACCGGTACAGTAGAACCACAGAGAGACTCTTTGATGTTAAGCAGAAGAGAGCAGTCACTGCTGTGTCATCCGTGACGCTAAACACACTTGCTGGTGGGATTATATTTCTACCGTCATTTCTACTTCCTCTATGAGGCAGGTTGGAAAAAGTGCAGAAACTGAGTGGTAAATTCTCTCCCGACCTGACTCCTATTCTTCAGGTTGCTGGTGTTAATATTGGAAATCCTCTTGATGTTGCCACCGAAATTTGTAATCATCTTTCTGTATCTCTCAGGGGCTTCAACTGTGCCCTCCGTTTCATTCCTCAAAGTCTGCCAGAGAGTTAGAGCCCTTAAACTTTTCTTCTGTCAGAGAAGAATCTTATAATATGCCTTTTACACTTCTGGAACGGGAGGCAACACTCTCAGCTTGCCGGTCATCGGCAGCTGGGCCTGTTGGCATTCGTACTGGTATGCTACAGAATTTACATCGGTCTGCCCTTGCAGTCCTCTTACTACTCTTTAAACTTATGTGGTCACAAGGAGTTCTTCCCCAGCTGTGGAAATCTGCCATTGTTCTCCCTTTCCGCAAACAGGTACTACGGGACATGATGCCTCCCACTATCGTCCCATTGCTCTTACCAGAGCAGTTTGCAAGGTGATTGAACGTCTGGTAAATAGACGTTTCATGTGGTATTTAGAGACACACAACAGTCTCTCCACTAGTCAATATAGCTATCGCAAGCGCCGTTCTACCATTGACCCCTTACTATGCTTAGATACGTATGTCCGTAATGGGTTTGCCAATAATCATTCAGTTATCGCCATTTTTTTGACCATGAGAAGGCATATGACACAACTTGGAGGTATAATATCTTGGCCTAGGCCCACTCCTTAGGACTCCGAGGCAATCTACCATTTTTCCTTAAGAACTTCTTAACTAAAAGACATTTCCGTGTTCGGGTTAATAATATGCTTTCCCCAGACTTTGTCCAAGCTGAAGTGTCCCCCAGGGGTGTGTTCTGAGCACAGCACTTTTCTCTTGGCTATTAATGATCTGGCCTCTATTCTTCCATCCTACATTTGGTCATCGCTCTATTTTGATGATTCGCTTTTGCAGGTGCTGACTCTCACCTCATTGCAGTTTCTCTCCAGCATGCAGTCAACCATGTTTCCAGTTGGGCTGCCACTCATAGGTTTAAATTTTCTAGTACTAAAACTCACCATATTACTTTCACTAGACGTTCTGTCGTCTCTGCTTACCCACTGTACCTATATAGCTCGCGTATCCCATGACGTGATGAGGTCAGGTTTGACCATAGGTTATCCTGGAAACCTCACATTACCTCTCTAAAGACAACTTGTCATAGCTGGCTGAACCTCCTTAAAATACTCGCTCATCTTTCATGGTGGGCTGATCGTAGAAATCTCCTCCAACAACACTCAGCCCTAAATTTATGGGAGCTCGATTATGGCAACCACATATATTCAGCGGCCTCTCCTGCAATTCTCCCTAGCCTTAATCTCATCCATCACCAGGTATTACGTTTATGCCTCAGTGCTTTTTCACTCTTCACCTGTTGAGAGCCTCTATGCAGAGGCGAATATTCCATCCTTGTCTGATCGCCGTGATGCACATTGCCTTCACTATTATATTCGCTGTCATGACCTCTGCACTCCTTCCATATATAGGATAGTCACTGATGTTAGTAGACGTTCTTTATATGTTCATCGCCCCTGTTTACTCCATCCCTTTTTGCCTACATTCGCTCTTGTCTTCTCTTCAGCTACCACCTTTCTATGTTCATGTAGCATCTCACTTTTGCCTTTACCCTTGGGAAGTTCCGACGGTTCGTGTCTGTTCTTTTCCACTGCCATGCGCAAGAGCCGAACTGCCTATAGTGGCTTCTCGCTCTCTTTTTCTCAACCACTTCAGATCTCATTCTCATTCTCATGCCATCGCAGTGTACACCTATGGTTCCAAAACTTCAGATGGCATCGGATTCGCAGCAGTGTTTCCGGACAGCGTCGTGTGAGGGCATTTATTATCCCCGGCTAGCATTTTTATGGCAGAATTGTAGGCCATTCTCGTAGCACTTATCTGTATTGCATCTATGCCTGTGTCACCATTTGTGGTCGTTTCAGACTCCCTTAATGCTTTACAGGCTTTACGAAAATCTGATACACTTCATCCCCTGGTTCTTCGTATCCAACATTGGTTACACTATATCTCTTGTTGGGTTCCCAGTCATGTTGACATACAGGGCAATGAACAAGGCAAACACTATTGCGTGATCATCAGTATATGACCTCCCAGTTTCATATAGAGGTGTCCCATTTATTAATTATTTTGCTGTAATTGCTACCTTCACACCCGTTGGCAACAACGTTGGTTTGATCTGCTCCATAATAAACTACATTCTATTAACCCATAAACTTTCCAAACGTATATATACGTTTTTTCAACATTTGAAAGTATGTAAAAAAATTAGATCATCATTTTTTTTTTTACATTTGCAAACGTGTAAAAAAACTCTGATCTATTTTTTTTGTTATATTTGAAAATATGTAAAAAAAAAGTAGATCTACTTTTGGAGCACTGTGCATGTGAACATAGATCTGCTTGGACAGTTTAAGGGTTAAACAGAGTATAGGTTTCTGGCCATCTTCTTATCAGTGTCGAGGTTGAGAGACTACTCTCTCCCATCTTCACATTGGGCACTCTCGTCTTACTCACGGGTATCTTATGGATAGACGTCCTGTTCCACTCTGTGAGAATTGTCAGGTTAGCCACATTCTGTTGCACTGCCCACTCTATCAATGAGCACACAGAATTTACCTCCAACGTCGTCTCCACTCTGCTGCCCTTATTTTACCTTCCCCTATTGTTGATTGACCCTCCTTTAACCCAGACTCTCTCACTGACTTTTTGACAGCAACTGATTTACTGCACAAACTCTGATGATGATGTCTCTAGTACTCCTAATGGCCCTTCTACCTCAGTCTCTACCCCTGCACTATCCACTGCCCCGCTGCGCTCCATGACTTAATAATCATCCCTCTCCCTTTTGTTACCCAGTACCCATGCATGCTTCTCTGCCCGGTGATGCTGTATGACCCTTGTAGGTTTAGTGTTTCTTTTTTTATTGTAATAATAATACAGACATCAAGAAGTGGCAGTGAACCAGTATACAAACCAGAAAAAATTAAGATGAATGATTGTGGGGGAGGGGGGGAGGTAAACAAAACTAAAGGAAACTGCTTTCATAAATATGTTAAAGTACATGAATCAGAAAAGTTTAGGAATGTGTTGTCGGAGAAAAAATGAATAGTGCAAAGTGAGAGAATGAAAGATGGAGGATAAATCAAAAGGATAAAGAAAAAAATATATAAGAGTAGAAACATAGAGTGAGGGAAAAATGATGCCCAAGTTGTGAACCAGAGCCAGATGATGAAGAAAAAAAGAATTAAAACATAGACTGAGGAAAAATGTGAGAGTTGTGATCAGACATAAACATATAACTATACCTGTCTCAGAATCGCTCAATCTATATCCCTCTCATCCACGTCACTGCTCCCAGAAACATAATACCTAGTCCCCAAAGCCTTCCCACTTTTAACTTCTCCACTATACCTTTGGATCGCCATTAACCATTTTTACCAGTCAACTTACTCCCCATACCAACATCTGTCATTCACACCCCACAGCAGCTCAAATTTGCTTAAAAACTGAACTAAAAACTCGCTATGCAAAGCAGTTCAGGATCATATGCCTGTCTACCTTGTAAGGTTAGATCACCCTGGATGGACACATCCCGAAATCATAGCAGATGTTGAGAAATGGGTTACCAGCTAAGATTGATATATAGGGAATACTTAGCTGATAAAAGACAGCAAATCATCTACACAGCCGCCCCTGCAGACGAGGTCTTCAGTAGCTGTCTTGATCACTTCTCAACGGGCTGAAATGAATTATATTTTGTAAGATTATAAATTAACCCTAGGGGGTGTTACGTCAGCATATTCCATTCGCCTCACCTGCACCTCACTGCCGACTGTAGGTTGATTACAAACTCCTTGCGACTCAAGAACTGTGCAGTCCCCCGTACTACAAGAAATTTATAACCCACCTTGCTCTTGTAGCATGACCTATGGTGTTCTTCACACCCTTGACAGGTATCGGTGACTTGATAGAAGCTGAAGTGTCCTTGGATTTCCATGTTTTCCATAGTCTAGGATTACGCACACTGGTACACTATGTTCCACAAGATTTGTCTTTATTGTTCACAATCTTATCACTGAAGAAGCTGATCACACTTCTCTGTAAGTGTTTATTGTGTTTTATGAGACACTTTGTTCACACTAACGCACGGATCAAAGTTCTTTGTTGGTTATCCTGGCGTCAGTGTGACTCTCAGTAGAGTCAAAAGTAATCTGCCTCACAGCGCCCTACACCATCACTGCCCCTAGCACATAAAGGAAAAGCTGACCTAGTACTTTTGCTTCCTTGCCACTTTCTCCATGAAGCAAAGCAGAATGCTTGATTCTTGCTGTCTTAAGCATAGACAACAATGTACACTATCTTTACCATGGTAATAAAGTGGGAGCAGGATTTTCCTTAATTGTCCTGCTAAGGTAAGAGATGGACTGTCTTTTATTAAATTTCACTTTGCAACACTGGAGTCTTGCAAGGTGCGTCGGTCGCTTGACCACGTTGTATACTCGTACTGCATCTGGGATCAATTGCTCGCCGTAGCAGTAAACAAGATGCTTGCCCCTTCTGAGAGGGCTGGGCCCCTCAGGGCTGAAAGGGGCTGATACCCCCCTCCTGGAGAAAATTTCTCCACAGCAGATCTTTCCATACCTGCATGGAATCATCTACTTCATTAAGAAAGGGATGTATGCACTAGAAATTTTTTTTTTTTAGTTTTTTGAACAATTCAGATGAAATTTAGAATGGGGAATGCGAGAAAAAATAAGACTAGCAAAAGAGAATAGAGAAGAAAAGAAGAGACGGGAAAGATAATTCACTCTCCCTAAAGGTTATCGCATTATTACGAGAGTGATTAAAGTGGGGAAGCGCTTCTATTACTGATTAAGATCAATTCTACATACATATGCCACTTGAAGTTTGCTGAAGTTGATAGTTTCTGTGATCATAACATGTCTCTTATATGTTCACAGGTAAGTTGCTGATAATGCCGCTTTGCTGAGACTCCAGTGGGTGAGTGTTCAAAAAAAAGCAGTTCTTATAACTACTCTATTAAAAATCTATGTACTGTATGTGCATTATCACCTCACATTACTGTGATTAAAAGTGAAACGCTTACAATGTTGTGAGATTAAAAAAAAGGTGTAAGTATTGGAGGTTAAACTAACATTGATGTAAGTGCAAGTTCAGTATATCAACACAACCAAAGGATGTTAGCTCGGTCAGCAGTGCTCCTCCCATACTTAGTTTTTTCCCCCAAAATGATATGGTTTGTTCACAAATGGAAATTTTATCTGAGACTACATCGACGATGACCGGTGATGTTGGAACTTTTAAATAAAAATGGGCTGACACACGAATTGGTGATTTGTTATTTCTGTGGATGTGCGATATCAAATACATACGTTGAGTGGAGAGTAGTTCATAAAGAAAAATTTACTACTAATAATCTTATTAGAGATGCATTGAAATTAAAATTGACAAAAAAATATTAGCCCGGAGGTGAGTTATTTGAAATTGATATTAGGGCATAGTAATGTCTAATTTTATAAATATAATTATTTGTATATTCTGTTTATTCATCGACAGTTGTTTATTACAACTTTTCAGTTTGACTTCAAAGATTATGTGGCCTTGAGGGGGGAGGGGGCAAGAATAGATCTGCTGTTAATGCTCCTGGGTCGAAGGAAGGCTTTCACTTGGGTTACAGTTGGTGTCTCTAACGGAATGTAATACAATAAGTACTACCTCCGAAACCTTCAGATTAGAGGCCTGGGTTAGCCCAGACAAGGGATCTCCAAACTGTGGCCCACGGGCCACATGCGACTCGCCACAAGATCTTGTGTGGCTCTCAGCAACTTGAAATATATAAGTTGCGGTTTTTGTTGCTTGTAACAATTTATAAGTCAAAATTTGTTCAAATTTTAGTTTTCATCTTTAAATTTTTCAGATAGACCCTTCAGTTTTGGAAGGAAAAAGGAAAAGAACAATGCAGAATGAGTGCCGCCTCTATAATAAAGTATGGAGCGTAAAGTACTTCTTTATATAAGCAACTGATAAAGTCTTGTGTGTCGTATGCCACGAGACTGTTGCAGTCTTGAAGGAGTAGAATGTACATCGACACTATGAGATCAAACATAATTCAAGTTATTCCCAGTTCACAGGTACACAGTGTTAGGAAAATGTGAAGGCGTAATTACTCAGCCCTGTAACAACTTCAGTCAGTAGTACTAAGGCTGCCTCCTCCTCAGGAAAATTAATGTATAGAAAAAGAATAAAAACTGACAAACATAAACACTTTATTATTTAGAAAATATAAAATATAAAACACTTAAATATGAAATATTGATCCTACATTAAAGAAAATGAAAAATGAAAAATATAAATGATATCTGAATTCAACGCTAATATATATAAAACTTGGGTGTCTGGTGTTGGGGACACTGCGTGTTGTTGAAATCGTAGCCGCTGCTGATGATGGGGGGGGTCGCAGGTGTTGGTTACAACCCACTGGCTAGTTCTTCACAGTATAGCCGTGATTAATCCGTCCAGATAACTGGAAAGCAGGTTTTTTCCACTGCAATGATGAGGGGTTATATCCTGCTACTTGAATACACAAACAGGTAAGTGGATCAGAATTTGGGACATCTCAGAACGTTAGTCTGTCTCCTTCAATTCTACTCGTTGATTGGCAGGTGACCCTCTCTGTCATCCAAGAGTAGTGCTGGGAGCTGTGAGTCTAGTGATTACTGTTTGGACCGGAGCCCCACACGTCACCTTTGGGGGGGGGGGAAGAAGGAGGGGAAGGGATAGAGGGAGCTAGACGGACCCTACCTTAACAAGCAGCCGGCAGTCAAACTATCACTTTAGGGGTGGGGGAGAAAAGGTGGGAATAGCTGGAGCTAGACTTACCTTAACAAGTAGCCGGCAAGCAAACTATCACTTTTGGGGAGGGGGAAAAAAGGGGGGGGAGGAGGAACAGTGGGAGCTGGACTTACCCTAACTTAACAAGTAGCCGGCAATGAAACTATTGTTACTATATACTCCATCGCTACTCCTATCTATTGAACTTTTCCCTCACACTCCCCCATACCAAGACTTATAGTCAAGGAGTATAAGAAGAATAGGCGAGGAAAAAGTTCTAACATGTGGAAGTTGCGTAAGGCAACAAATCTTCTACTGACTGTCACGACTTAACCAGTCAGAGAAATAACTGGATGAACCATTGATATACACAATATGGAACTTAAAAGCCTGAAGTGCCAATGTCCACCTCAAGAGGCGACTGTTGGTTCCCTTAAAAGTTTCTAGGTATATCAAAGGTTTGTGGTCAGTTTCTAAAATGAATTCTTTTCCCAGAAAATAAAATTTAAGTTTGGAGATACCCCACACAAGGGCCAAACATTCCTTTTCTATGGTGGAGTATCTCGTTTCTGCAGGAAGGAGTTTCCAGCTTAGGAAGCATACAGGGAAGGGAGTACCATCATGGTATTGTAGTAGCACCACACCTAAGCCAGTATTGGAGGCATCAATTCTTAAACAAAATGTTTTATTAATATCTGGAATCTTAAGTATAGGGTCTTTCGAAAAGATATTTTTAATCTCATTAAACTTTTCCCGAGCTACGTTGGAAAGTTCAAGAGGTTCCTTCACAGACTTTTTAAGGAAGTCAGATAAGATGCCTGTAAGATCAGTAAGGTTCGGGATAAACCGTGCATAAAAATTTACAGAACCAAGAAAGCTACGCATGAGCTTCTTGGTTTTGGGGAATTTAAATTCTAATTAAGCTTTGATCTTACTGGGGAGAGGCTGCAGAGAGTTATTAGAAAGTATCAGTCCAAGATATCTAATCTTGTTATACCCAAGGAAGCATTTCTTCGGCTTGGCAGTGAGGCCATGTGAGCGTAACCTACGTAAAACTGATGTTAATGTTTGGATATGTTCGCCCCACGTGTATGTCATTACCTAAATGTTATCAAAATAAACGGAAACATTTGGCATATTACCCAAGACCTTTCTCATCAGTCTCACGTAAGTAGCACAGGCAGTTACCAAACCGAAGGGCATAGTTCTATATTGCATCAGTCCTTGGTGTGTAGGAAAAGCAGTGTACTGCTTAGAAGAAGGATCTAACATTACTTGATGATATGCCTGCGCAATATCAATCTCTGAAAAGAAGGAAGAGTCATAAAATTTGTGTAGATCGCTATCTATTAAGGGCATAGGCTCAGCATCCCACCGAGTTATAGCATTAAGGCCTCTGAAGTCGATAGCAAGTCTATATGAATTATCCTCCTTCTTAACCATGACTACTGATGAACAATATGAAGATACTGAAGGTTCAATGATCTTTAGTTTTAATAATTTGTCTACCTCTCGGTCAAATGCAGCCCTAAGGTGAACAGGAACTGGGTATAATTTTCGTTTGATAGGATTGTCTGTCACAGGTGTTACCTCCACTACCGTGGAGGTAACACCTGGAATATCAGTAAAGACGTCTGAAAAGTTACTCACACATTGAAGTAGTTCATGTCTCTTATGGTCATCCAAAGCTTCATTAATATTAATGTTGGTTGCGCCCCAGTGGTCAAGAGTCACCAAGTCATGTAGTTCTCCGTCATAGTCTATGTTAGAGTTGTCAATTACACACACCTTACATTCTTCAGTTGTCTTATCAAGTTCGTGTGGAAACACTAAGTCAAAGTTATTAAGGCAGTTAACCAAATTTCTTCGGTAATATTTCTTAAAGATGTTGATATGATAAAGCTTAGGTTTCCCCTTTACTTCTATGAGGTAGTCAACTTTCCCACAAATTTTTAATACTTTATATGGACCTTTCCATGCTACTAATAATTTATTTGACTTGATAGGCAAAAGTACCAGAACTTCATCCCCTACTTTAAAACTTCTCCTCTGACTTTTGGAATCAAAATAGGTTTTGTACTGGTCCATTGACAAGCTTAGGTTTTTCGAAACTATGTGAGAGGTCTCCTCAAGTTTGGATCTAAGGTCAAGGAGAAACTGGTAAGAAGACTGAACCTCAGCATTTACCTCCTCATTAGTCCATAAGTCATGAAGGATGGACAATGGGCCTCTGGCCTGTCTACCATAGAGAAGTTCAAAAGGTGAAAACCCCAAAGAGTCACTGGGAACTTCCCTCATGGCAAACAAAGCACAGGGTAGGTAACGATGCCACTCCTTAGGTTTAAGGGACCAAAGTTTCCTTAAAATGGACTTGAGAATCGAATGCTGGCGCTCAATCCTCCCATTACAGCTGGGATAATAGGGTGTGGTGAAGAGAGGCTTCACTCCCAGAAGTTGGTGTAGATGTTGCATTAAGTCAGATGTGAATTGTGTCCCACGGTCAGACAAAATTTCTCTAGGGATGCCCACTCTGGAGAAGATGGACAAAAGGGCTTCAGCCACCTCTGTAGTAGTTATGGTCTTTAAGGGTATGGCTTCAGGGAAACTCGAAGCATAATCAACTAATGTTAATATATATCTATGTCCCCCAGATGAAAGTGGAGATAAAGGACCAACGATGTCAATGGCTACTTTTTCAAAGGGTACCGTAAAGACTGGCATTTTGACCATAGGTACTCGCCTGGTACCTCGGGAGGATGACAGTTGGCAAACTTTACACGATCTACAATAGGTAGTGACATCTGAGGACATTTTTGGCCAAAAATAGGTTTCCCTAATTTTATTTAAGGTTTTACGATGCGAGAAATGTCCGGCCACTGGCAGGTCATGAGCCATTTTAAGAACAGTCTCTCTGCATTGACTTGGAACAACTAAGATGGAATAGTCTATCTCATCTGAATTTAATTAGAATACTGACTTGTACAAGATACCTTTTATATATTCAAATTTATATGAAAAGTTTTTCCTTTGGATAACTTGATTTTGTTTAGCGGCATTATAGCAATTCTGAAGAGAAGGGCAATTACGTTGTAAATTGGCAAAGGAGTCCTTCGATATATCTAAAGGCTTAAAGTCAGGGAAAACCAAAGGATGGATAGTAGGAGAAGCCTGGGCTTTGGTCTGAGCCCTAGTCAAGACATTTATGGTATCGGACGTGATATCTTCACTTTCATCTAACAAGTGAACCGGTGATCCTACTACCTCACTTTCGAGAGTAGCATCACTGGTTTTTAATCCCACATGAATCTCGCGAGACATTGTCTCATTTGAACTTTCGAGGGGCTTCTCTGATTCTATAGGAAGAAGATCTGAAAAGCTTATGTCCACCTTTGGTGATGAAAGGTCAACCTCAGAAGGAAGAATGGCACCTTTTACATTACCTATTAGTACGGAGCAAGAAGTGATGGGAGCTAGTACGGCTTCAGACCAACCTGTGAACCATTTAGACCTAATGTAACAACGGATGGTAGGAAAAGTGTCCGTACGGCCCAAGTAGTCTGAAAGTATAGCAGAAGAATGAGTTTCTTTAAGGTTAGGGAACAGCTTATCAGAAATGACTATACATGTGCATCCAGTGTCTCGTAAAATGGTAGATACATTAAGTCCATTAACTGTTCCTGAACAGAAGGGTGCTTGGTCATTACAGTCTTTAAAACATCTTCCAACTTTTTGGACCTTCTTAGAAGGACAATCTGGACGTTTATGTTCCTTAACACCACACAAATGACAAACAGGAATAAAAGAAGTCATTTTACTTTCCACTAGAGGCTTTGATTTCTTAAGGTCTGATGAACCCTTGCCCTTAGGGTTCGATCCCTTTAGGTCTTTATAGGAATTGTGAGCCTCAGCATACAGGTCAGCAGCCTCAGCAACTTCCTCAGCTTTAATCAGGTTACGTTCTCTGATGAATGTTCGTATCTGGTGAGGAAGAGCTGTCAGGTACTGGTCAGCAACCATGAAGTCTCTAAGAGATTCATAACTGTGATCAATTCCTGAACTCTCTATCCAAAAGTCGAACAAACGAAAGAGTGTTACCTGTAACTGCTAAAAGTTCTGACCAGGCTGTAAGGTTGCATACCTGAAATCTTTCATGTAAGAATTAGTGGTTTTTTGATATGCTTTAAGGATTGCCTTCTTCAGTAGGTTATAATTGCATATATCCTGCGACAAAGTTGCATAGATATTCAAAGTGGTACCAGAAAATAACATTCCTAACCTGGTAGCCCAGGTGTCAGCAGGCCATTCACAGAGGGTAGCGGTATTTTCAAACCTGATAATGTATGAAGTTATGTCTTCATAGCGGTATTTTCAAACCTAATAATGTATGAAGTTATGTCTTCACCCTCTGTGAAGGGAGGTAAATTAGGTATTAAAATATGTGCACTAGCTGCACGTTGTTCCATTACTCCTTCATCTAATTGCTGTTGTGAGAAAGTTAACTTTTTATTCTCTAATTCAAGGTGAGCTTGTTCGAGCTCGCGATCCATTTCTCTCTCCCTTAACTCATATTCTCTATCCTTTGCTCTTTCCTCAAGTTCCTGTATTTTAGCCTGTTCCTCACGTTCTCTAGCTCTTTCTTCACGATCAAGTTTATCACGCTCCTTTTTGTCTTCTCTTTCTCTTTCTAACCGTCTTTCTTGGATTTCTCTCTCAATTCTCTCTCTCTCCTTTTTCTCCTATCTTTCAATTCTCTCTCTCTCCTTTTCTTCTTCTCTTTCCCTTTCTGTCTCTCTTCTCTCTCAATTCTCTCTCTTTCAAGTCTTTCCTGGATCTTAGCACTAATGAAAGATTCTAAATTTTTCCCTGTTATTCCTAACTTACTTCCAGCATTCATCCAAAACTGGTATTCCTCCATACTTGCAAGAATAACTTAAACTCTCAGGGGAAATGAAACGGGTATTAAAGAAAACAGAGGGTTCAATTCCTGCTCTGCTCAAACTGTAAATAAACCAGACGGCTCGATCCATACTTCAATTAAACAATGTGTATTAATTAAAATGAAGGATTCTATGCTGGCTCCGAGCAAACAGTAAGTAGAATGGGGTCACTTGACCATCCAATCTTCTCTCCAACAAATCAAGAGTGTCCTACAACAGTTCCCTTGATATAATAAAGAGCTCAATGAAACATATTGTCACTGGAAAATCTCGGGTCCCTAGAGTCTAATCCTCCAAAGTGTTTCAAGCTCAAACAAAAAGGTGGCAGAATTAAATATTATATCCTGCCTGACTTGACTTACAATAAATTGAGACTATAACAATCACCAAATCTTTTAAATACCTGTACTGTAGTCCTACCATAGAGAATGATTACTCATGGCTGGTGGTAACCATCTGTGGTATGCGGCGTTGAAGTTCCAATGGTAGATTCGAGATAGAATTGAATCTTGATTCAGTCGAGTTGATCCTGGCAAGGTCGCCACTTGTGAAGGCTTACTCAGCCCTGTAACAACTTCAGTCAGTATTACTAAGGCTGGCTCCTCCTCAGGAAAATTAATGTGTAGAAAAAGAATAAAAACTGACAAACATAAACACTTTATTATTTAGAAAATATAAAATATGAAACATTGATCCTACATTAAAGAAAATGAAAAATTAAAAATATAAATGATATCTGAATTCAACGCTAATATATATAAAACTTGGGTGTCTGGTGTTGGTGACACTGCGTGTTGTTGAAATCGTAGCCGCTGCTGATGATGGGGGGGGTTGCAGGTATTGGTTACAACCCACTGGCTAGTTCTTCACAGTATAGCCGTGATTAATCCGTCCAGATGACAGGAAAGCAGGTTATATCCTGCTACTTGCATACACAAACAGGTAAATGGATCAGAATTTGGGACATCTCAGAACATTAGTCCATCTCCTTCAATTCTACTCGTTGATTGGCAGGTGACCCTCTCTGTCATCCAAGAGTAGTGCTGGGAGCTGTGAGTCTAGTGATTACTGTTTGGACTGGAGCCCCACACGTTAGCTTTCGGGGAGGGGGGAGGAAGGAGGGGAAGGGATAGACTGAACCTACCTTAACAAGCAGCCGGCAGTCAAACTATCACTTTAGGGGTGGGGGAGAAAAGGCAGGAATAGCTGGAGCTAGACTTACCTTACCTTAACAAGTCGCCGGCAAGCAAACTATCACTTTTGGGGAGGGGGAAAAAGGGGGGGGGAGAAACAGCGGGGGTTGGACTTACCCTACCTTAACAAGTAGCCGGCAATGAAACTATTGTTACTATATACTCCATCGCTACTCCTATCTATTGAACTTTTCCCTCACAGAAAAGAAATTGAATCAGTTGTTTTTCCAACAAGGTGTTTTTGCACAGAAAAGAGCTGAAAATGAAGCTTTAACTAGGGCCAGTTACGAAGTAGTTTGTATTAGCTAAAGGAGGAAACCTCTTCAAGGGGAGCTGTTTGGCACGGTGAAGAGGCTCTTCGTATGAGGAATTAGACCTTTTGGTCTCCTTCCTTAGACTGAACTAATTATCCCCCAATCCCCGCTTTCATATCCCATCGTCCTCATCCCCCTTTTCCCTTTCTTACCCCCTCCCAACCCTCCATTTTCCCCATGCCATTTGTAGCCTCTGGGGTCCTCCCCTCTGGCATTATGATTTATAGTGTGCTGGGGTTCATCCCACTCCATGGGGTCCCTCGGGAGTAGTGTAGTTTGCCGTGGAATGTGGATCATTTGGAGGTGCCCTGCTCTTTTCCTGGATTTTCAGGAGGTAGGGCAGGGTGTCCTGCAGGTGATGGGTGTATCTCCAGAGGCTGCTTTTCAGTTCTGGGAGGTGACAGCCAATGGAGGTATGCTTTGTGACAGGTGTCTGACCGCCCTCTCTTCTGTCTGCTGAGGTGACTCAGTGGATATGAGGTTATCCCGGAACGCTGGTTTACTGGTGTGAAGGGTACATGTTCCCCACTGCATCTGCACTGCTGGCAGTTTCAAGGTCTTCTTGGATGAAGGGAAGAACTTACGGCCCTTCCATGCCTTCTAGTAACTGTCCCTCCACTGTCTCTTTTTTTCCTTTCCTTCCTTCTTTTTATTCCTATAATAAGAAGGAAATGCCACCATCATGGAGTCTTAGTTCCATGACCCCCTCCTCCTCTCTGGCCTCTTTTTGTTACCGCATCTTGTTCTGTCCCGGTATCATTACTGGACCATTCTCCAGACTTTTGCCATACCCCTGTACCATTTGCTGGTGATAGTTCATCACCTGTTCTAGGTGCTGAGGTTCTGCTCGTTTCTTCTAGTGCCTCTTCCTTTTGCACACCTTTAACTATGCGTCCGGCTTCCCTGAATACAGTATGACAGTTTTCAGATCGCCTACTTGCCTCAGGCTGACGACGGTTCTTCAATTTCTGTTAATTCCACCCAGAAGCGACTTACATGACACCCACTTCCTTTATGCACCATGTTTACAAGTACACAGTGGACTAAATTCTTTTTCCTACAACTTAAGTTTCCAACTGATTATCTTATATGACACGTTGGCCCGAATATATCCTTTCCACTCTTCAGAGCAGTGCGCTCATCATTACAATACAGAATGCAGAACAAGCTCATGATCTTTCCCATCTTACTTACATTGATAACATTCCTATCACAGTTCACAAGCACACTACTCTCAATTCTTGCATTGGTATGGTGGCTTTACTGCGTACCATTTTAGAGTGTGACTTTCTGTTTTGTGGTGGCGATATTTTGGAGAAATTAGCCCTTCAGGACCTTCTGATTCTCGAAGTGGATATACATATCTTGCCCACTCACAGGCGGAGGTGCTTTCCTACCAACATCGCCCGCTTAACCTTTGACTGCCGTGAACTAACATCCTCCGTTTACATTATGGGCCATCGCCTAGGGGTCCACAAAGTGGTCACTACATCCCAACAGTGTCGAAATTGCTGGCACTTCAGACATCCCTCTAAATATTGCAGGTCTGCGGCTGAGTGCCCGGTCTGCGGTGCTGCAGATCATGCTGGTGCATCTGGCAGTCTTCCCCCATTTGTCTTAATTACAATGAAACTCATCCCTCGTTTTCCCACCGATGTTAGGTCTATCTTAACCCTTTGAGGGTCGAGAGGCCCTCTCCCAAACTTGTTCTCAGGGTAGAAAAATATTCGAATTTTTTTTTTCTTATGAAATGATAGCTTTGCTTTCTAAGTGTTATAAGCTAAAGAAAAAATTTGGTATCAATACTTACCGAGATATGGAGGCATGAAGTTGATAGAAACTGAACCGCTTACAGCAACATCGCCGACTGCCGGTCATTTATTGTTTGTTTTTTTTATACTTTTTTTTATTATTTTATAATATTTTTTTTCTTTTCAAGTAACTTTTATGGCCTGTGAGACCAATGAGGACTATTTTGTATATATTCACTCTTTCTATTCTACACAATAACTGCACAAACACTGTTGTTTACAAAACATGTTTACACAAACGACCAATATAAAATGTTGTTTATTACTATTTTTCTATATTTTATATACACATATACAGTCACTGGACATGTTTCTAGAAGTTCTGCCGTCTGTGGAACTCTCTGAAACACAGTGTCATGCACAACGTTTTTTTGTTTTACACTCCACACGCAAAACGAGTGTGTGCGCTTTCTTGTGGGCGTTTTTTTTTTAATGTGCACAGACATAACACCTCTTCTGAGCCTTTTTCTTGAAAGCTGTAGCAGGCAGTGTCATTAGGAAGTGATAACTAGGCCTCAGACGAGAGGGTAGTTGTTAATTTCGTGAGCGGTTTTCTATTGCAGGTGTTGTTACTTGGTACTGATGACAGACAAACAAAATTCACCATATGGTGGTTTGTTTCTGGTCCTCATCTTATACATATTATAAGCATTGAGCATGGAAATGTCCACAATATGGAAAAAGAGTTTTATGTACCACTTTATAACTCTTGCGAACACAACCAGCAAACCCAATCTGCATATCACATTTGTCCACTGAACTCATATTGAGCGTGTAGTCCATCACAGCTGCAGGTTTTAAAATGGGTTCATTGGTCTCTCTCTTCTGCCTGCCAGTGTCTGCCATTACGTTAGGGTGAACTGATGACAACAGCGTCACATATCGTTTGTCATACCACCGAAATGCCATGATGTCATTGGCAACAAATGCCTGCACCTCACCTACGAGTGCCTGCGTCGAACCTAGGCATATGCTTATGATTTGCACGCACTGTACCGCACACATCTGTCATGTTCACTCGAAAAACAATCACTGAGTACGTGGCTTATTATCAGCATATAATATATGCCCCTTACCAATATATGGTTCCAACATTGTTCTAACCACATCACCAGAGATACCCAATAACTTCCTGGTATCTTGCAATGTATTACTTACAGTGTACACAATAATATCCAATACAAGACCACTGTAGCAGTCACAAAGCACAATTTTTTTTATACCAAAGCTTGGTATACACTGCTTGAACGACAGTCTACCTTTGAGCACAATCAAAGACTCATCAATAACAAGCTTCCTGAAGGGATAAAAATACATACTGAATTTGTTTCGTATACACAAGCACATTCCTAATCTTATATAACCTGTCCTTTCTGTCAGGCCTGGTTTTGCTGAGAAGTGTAGCATACGTAATAGTAGCACAAATCGATTCACTGGTATAATATCACTGAAACCTGTGGTTGCAATCAAATGGTCTGTCGACCAGTATGATTTGACACTGTGCTTATACACATCATGTGGCATAAGCATTATTGTGGCAAACAAAAGATACATCTCAGTCACAGTTGTCTCTTTCCACTAGTGTAGACGTGATTTTGGTGAAAGTATTGTGTTTGCCAGGATGCAATAAAAGTATCAGTTGCTTTCCCTGACAATAATTTCCATTAGGGGTTTGTCAAAGAATAACTCGAAGCATTCCAGTTCAGTGGCAGTGTTCCCAAATGTACAAGATGGCCGTATTCCACTTTGATTTTCATCAAAGTGATGAGGATTGGGAGCAAAATTGGCAGCTTCCTGCCAATCCTAGGTGTGGTCTGCTGGTGGGTACTGGATATTGTCAGGTGGTTGTGGAGGTTGTGGTTGTGGAGGTTGGTGCGGTGGGTGGGTAAGGGTGGCCTTTGCTGTAGCTGAGCTGACTCAGCGGCATGGGTACCAGCATGGCCCACTGCTGGTGCCTCACGGCTGGCACTACTATAACCACTAACATCTGCTGCCGCATCTACATTTCTCAACCGAATTGCAGCACTATCATCGTGATATTCACTATCTGTGCCTGTTGTACGGCCATGGGATGTACTCCGAAATATACTCCTTACCCTTGGAATAACATATGGCACACTACTGACGCTTCACTGGAGAATATTCCACTTCACTCTCGCTACTGGAACTGTTTTCAAGAGCTTGGCATTCATATTCACTATCATTATCATCACCATTGCTCACATCTGAGTCCTGGAAACGGGAAAATACGTTCTGGTACAACTGGACGTGAACAAGACGCCCCAGCACCAGAGGTTGAAGGTTGAGAGTCATCTGGATTTTCGTCACTATTACCGGTATTATGGTCATTAGTTTCAATCACACCCTGAAAACCTTGAAAGTCATCTTCACTGACACTTGCATCTGTATTTGAACTGTCACTGGGAAACAAGTGTCTCAGGTCGCCGAGGAGTGAGGAGTTTCTTACTGGGAGGCATGGTGGACAAGGTGTACTGAAATGGCATTCCCATAATGCACCACTTGGTGCCCGATTTTTACCTAGTGCGCACACTGACCATGCAGACACATTCTCCCACATCTAAGCCTACCAGTCATTTCCCGCTTAATTTCAGGCCGCTAGAATTTAAATGTACCAGTACGGTACCAACCCTGGCACGTAAGTCATACTAGTACGGCATCAACCCTGAAAGGGTTAATGAATCGGAAATCCATTGTCTTATGGAGAGCAAAGGCCTTACTTATGGCTGTCTCTCGGCTTTGCTTTCAGGGAAATCTTCCTCGTGCTCTTTATTCGCGAGTAGCTAGGAAACCTCCAACCTTGACGGTCACCCCCCCCCCCCGTTCCAACTCCTAGTAAGTTTATTCAGGTATACACAACTACAGTTACATAGATTATCATACATAGCAGCATATGTGTAAAGTACCTAGGATAACCTGAAAAAGTCAGAGTGACTTATTTCCATTGGGGTGTCATGTCTTCCAGGGTCACCCCTGTCTCTAATTCTTTTGCAGTTTCACCATCTGAAACCCTCCACCTCCTTACCTCTTCCTACTTCTATTTCTTCTTCAACTCGCCAGCTAGCTTCTCAGCCTGTGAGGTCTCTCACACCTGCACCTTCTTTGCGCCTATCACCTGAGAAGTTGAACCTGTCTCCTTAGCCCAAGTCTCTTTGCATTCCTCCAGTGCTTACAATTCCCCAACATTCTCCTTTTCGGCCTTGGTGCCTAGTTCTTACCCCCTTTCTAACTCTCACATGAAAGTGGAGGTTTACCCCCCTCGTGTGGTCCCCTCTTCTCCTCTTTCCCCCTAGACTTCTTCCCCAGACCTCTTCCAGCCTCCTTCCTCTCCTGTTCCACTGCAGGACTCTTCTGCCCCTGCAGGCACTTCTCTCCAGGTTCATACTCCCTTCGGCTCTCAGACCTCTTTGGTTCCCTCTATAGTCTCCCCGATCTCTATTTGCTCTACCTCACCTGTCTCTGAAGTCATGGTATCGGCATCTTCCTTTTCCGCTGAAACACTTGATGCTATCTCCAACTGTATTGTGGAGACGAAAACCTCGATGGACACCGGTGCACTTCCTTCTACCCCTTCTTATTTTTCACAACCCTTGCAGCAATCGTTTCCTTCGCAGCATTCCATTTCCTCCTTGCTTATATGCTTTCCATTGCCTCCACACATTGACTTCACTGACCCTACTAGCCTATAGCCCCTTATTGTTATCATACCTGTCTTTGTGAATAATGACTTGCTTAAAATTGAATATTCGTGGTCTCAGGGGTAATTGGGGAGAGCTCCAGGTGTTGCTCTTCCAGTTGTCCCCGTATGTGTCAGGTTAGAAGAGCCCAAAACTCATTCAGCTGTTATCTGTCCTATTTCGAGTTGTGGTGTTACATTCTTCTGATCCCTTTTCTGATGAATCACTTAGTGAGAGTGTGCTTCTTGTGCACGTTGGTATACCGTCTTAACAGGTCTTTGTTCGTTCTCGGCTGCATTATACTTCAGTCCATATTTATTTGTGCAGGTGGTATATAATTTGCTCTCTGTGTATCTCCCCTTCCCATGCATTCTGTATCTCGGATATTGCATTCATGATCTTTTCTCTGCCGCCGCCCATCTCGTTGTCTGGTGATTTTATCGCTCACCATCATCTTTGGGGAGGGTCCCACTGTGACTCTCGTGGCGATCAGTTGAAGACTCTTCTCGATTCTCATCTTCTTCATGTTTTAAATGCAAGTGCTCCCACCCATTTTGACTCTCACATTCAGTCTCTTTCTTGCACTGATCTATCTGCTCCTCGTCAATCGCACTTGATTACACTTGGTCTCTTTTCCCGGATTTGCACGAGTGATCGCTTTCCTATTCTTCTTACTTCTACTAAGTATTCCCAACTGCCTCATCTCGTAGCCTCCATTGGCAATTTGGACGATCAAATTGGGACTTATACTCTCATCTTACCACTTTTTGTGGGGATCCTTCTTCATCCTCTATTGATGAGCTGGTGCACCAGTTTTTGACCTTAGTTTTTACTGCAGCATCATGTTCTACTCCTCAAACCTCTGGCAGGAATTCACAGACATGCGTGACTTAGTGGTCCCCTGCATGTGCCCATGAGTGTGTTTGAAACATGCTATGTGGGGCCATTACCAATATAATCGGACCTCAGATCATCTTTTGGATTTTAAGCAGGCAAGAGCAGTTGCTCACCGCATCATACGTGACACTAAACACACTTGTTGGCAAGAACATGTTATTACCGTTACCTCGACTTCCCTATTGTGTGCAGTTTGGAAGAAGGTGCGGAAAGTTGTGTGGCAACTACGCTCCGGACCCAGCTTCCGTTTTGCAGGTTGCTGGTGTTAGTGTTGCGAAACCTCCTTAAGTTGCCATGGAAATTGGGGAACTAACTTGTCCGTGTCTCCCAAGGGCTTCACCTCTGTCCCTCATTTCTTGCATCGTATAATGCATGTGTCACTCTCCTAAAGCTAGAGTCCACGCTTTCCACTTGCCGATCATCGACAGCTGGGCCTGATGATATTCATATCCATGTACTACAGCATCTGTATTCTACAGCCCTTACAGTCCTCTTGCGTCTTTTCAATCTCATTTGGATGCGAGGGGTTCTCCCTCAACAATGGAAATCTGTCATTGTCCTACCGTTTCGCAAACCAGGCAACTCGGGGCGTGATGCCTCTCACTATCGTCCCATTGCTCTGACCAGTGTAGTCTGCAATATGATAACGTCTGATATGGCATTTGGAGACTCACAATAGCCTTTCACCTCACCAGTATGGCTTTCGCAAGGGCTACTCTACTCTGGACCCCTTGCTCCACTTAGATACCTATGTGTGAAATGGCTTTGCTAATAAAGACTCCGTCCTAGCAGTTTTTTTTTTTTTTGATCTAGAGAAGGCATATGGCACCACTTGGAGGTATAAAATCATAGCCCAGGCCCACTCCTTCGGCCTCCACGGTAATCTTACGGTCACTTTTTGATGTTTTGTCAGCAACTGCATCACTGTACGAACATTGACACAGCCCTTAGCGTCCCTTCCAGCCATTTTCTCCTCTCACCCCTGATCCCCTAGCTAATCCCCGGCACTAATTTCTGCCCCTCAGCGCTGCATGACCCTTGTCGGTTTAGTGCTTTATTTTATTATAATAATAAAAGAAGAAAGTCATTCACTGATGGAGAGCTAATCAAAGAGTGTATGATGGAAGACCAGAAAAAAGCAAATCTGTTCAAAATCTTTAGTCTTCCTCCAAATACTCTTGCTCGTGGAATTGAGAATATGGGAAGCAATATATTTCAACAAACAGCAGACAAAGCACGATATTTTCAGTTTTAGTCTCTCGCACTTGATGAACTGAATGATGTGAGTGGCAAATCACAACTCACAGTATCCATCCGTGGCGTCAACAGTGAATTTAATGTCACACATGAATTAGTATCAATGCATAGCATGCACAGCACAGAAACCGGAGTGGAATAACCTGCAGTGCATGACAATTGATGGAGGAACGAACATGTATGGGGTGAAGAAAGGTTTGGCTGGACAATTCACAAAAGTTTGCGAGGATGGTGGATTCTCAGAGCCCATTTTTCTGCATTGCGTTATCCATCAGCAAGCACTAAGCATTGTGCAGAGAATAAGTGAATATATCTTGCGTTCTGAAACCTGTTGTATCAACAGTGAATTTCATATGATCTCACGGGCTTAATCATCGCCAGTTTCATAATTTTCTGAAAGAAACTTGTCTTATTATACAGCAGTTTGATGGTTTAACTGTGGAAAGGTTCAGTCACGTTTCTTTCAGCTCAGAAAGGAAATTGATTAATTTCTCAAAGAGAAGAATCGACGAGAAACACATTTACCAAACGCTGATGGGTTTGGAAATTGGCACCTTTTGGCAGATGTGACAAACCATATGAATCAATTGACTTTGAAGTTGCAAGGTGAAACAAATTTAATCTGTGGTCTATTCACACGTCAAGGTATTCAGGCAAAATTGATGCTATTTGAAGAACTGGCTAAAGTTTCTAACTTGGTTAATTTCGCATGTTTTGAAAGATTTTTTGAAGAAAGTGAAGCTGAGTTTCCTTCTTCATTTCTAACAGAAATTGTTAATGACTCGCAGAAACAATATCTTGATGGAAAAACAGATGAAATAAAGTTGTTTCAAAATCCAATTGTCACGAAGCGCTGCTCGACTCCGTCGTCCATCCTTCTGTTTATTCCGTGACAATAGTTTATAAGAACTTAACTTGAGTTCATAGACGATGTGGCCTTTTGGGGTCAAGAATAGATCTAAAGCTCCTGGACCGAGGGAAGGAGTTGAGTTGAATTTCAGTTGGCGCCTCTGACGGACTGTAATACAGTATTACCTCTGAATTCTTCATATTAGAGGCCTGGGTTAACCTTAGACGGTATAGCGTCTGACTGTCAATTTATATATGTCGTGCCGAATAGGTAAAACTGGTCAGTTATCAAGAACTCGTTTAAAATTAAGTCCTTTCTAAAATTTTCTACTATGCATTTAAAGATATATTTTGTCATTTATGTTAACGTATCAAAAGAACCTTAGAAAACTTACCTAACCTTCTTATAACAAGCGCAATTTAATTTAGCCTATCCCAACTAAATATATTTTAGATTAGTTTAAAATAATTTGATAAACAAACACAATGCTATACATATTTTTTCGTTAGGTTCAGAAAGATTTTTGCGAAATTATTATTATATATTATGTACATATTATATATATACATATTATATATAATATATATACATATTATATATAATATATATGCATATTATATATATATATATATATATATATATATATATATATATATATATATATATATATATATATATATATATATATATATATATATATATATATATATATATGTCAATTAGCAAGAACTCATTTAAAATTAAGTCTTTTCTAAAATTTTCTCTTATACGTTTAAAGATATATTTTTTTCATTAATGTTAATGCAAACAATTTTAATTTTTCACCAAAAGAATCTTTGAAAACTTACCTAACCTTATTATAACAAGAGCAATTTATTTTAGCCTAACCCAATTAAATATATTTTAGATTTGTTTACAGTAATTTAATACTAAACAAACACAGTGAAATATATTTTTTTCGTTAGGCTCAGAATGATTTTGGCGACATTATTGCATACACAAATTTTCACTTGTCCTATATGGCAAGATGAACGTTGCTATTTAAGCCAAGATCGCAAATTCTGCCTATTCGGCATGACATATATATATATATATATATATATATATATATATATATATATATATATATATATATATATATATATATATATATATATGTATATATATATAAAGACAAAACATTTTTTTTTATTAACACACTGGCCGATTCCCACCAAGGCAGGGTGGCCCGAAAAAGAAAAACTTTCACCATCATTCACTCCATCACTGTCTTGCCAGAAGGGTGCTTTACACTACAGTTTTTAAACTGCAACATTAACACCCCTCCTTCAGAGTGCAGGCACTGTACTTCCCATCTCCAGGACTCAAGTCCGGCCTGCCGGTTTCCCTGAACCCCTTCATAAATGTTACTTTGCTCACACTCCAACAGCACGTCAATTATTAAAAACCATTTGTCTCCATTCACTCCTATCAAACACGCTCACGCATGCCCGTTGGAAGTCCAAGCCCCTCGCACACAAAACCTCCTTTACCCCCTCCCTCCAACCTTTCCTAGGCCGACCCCTACCCCGCCTTCCTTCCACTACAGAATGATACACTCTTGAAGTCATTCTGTTTCGCTCCATTCTCTCTACATGTCCGAACCACCTCAACAACCCTTCCTCAGCCCTCTGGACAACAGTTTGGCAATCCCGCACCTCCTCCTAACTTCCAAACTACGAATTCTCTGCATTATATTCACACCACACATTGCCCTCAGACATGACATCTCCACTGCCTCCAGCCTTCTCCTCGCTGCAACATTCATCACCCATGCTTCAACCCATGTAAGAGCGTTGGTAGAACTATACTCTCATACATTCCCCTCTTTGCCTCCAAGGACAAAGTTCTTTGTCTCCACAGACCTCTAAGTGCACCGCTCACCCTTTTCCCCTCATCATTTCTATGATTCACCTCATCTTTCATAGACCCATCTGCTGACACGTCCACTCCCAAATATATGAATACATTCACCTCCATACTCTCTCCCTCCAATCTGATATCTACATACCCTACCAAATTCATCCACCAACCTCTGCAACTTCTCTTGAGAATCTCCCAAGAGCACAGTGTCATCAGCAAAGAGCAACTGTGACAACTCCCACTTTATGTGTGGTTCTTTATCTTTTAACTCCACGCCTCTTGCCAAAGACAAAATACGTTGACAAAAATGCAGTAGGGAGTAGAACATAAATAACATCTCAGAGCCTGCATCTCGAATACTTCGTCCAGCTTCCTGGCAGTGGGCTGCATGTTCAGAATGCTGCAGGCATTTCCCCTATGGATCGCAACATTGAGTCTCTGAAAGAGGAAGCTACCCTCTTTGTGATCCTTAGTTTCAGTGACGAGCTTTTCACCCAGCCCTTTGAGGAACTTTACAGCGCACTTGCCCTTTGCTCCAAAGGTCTCTGACCCTACTGGGATGAAGTTATAACAAGGGAGCAGGTCTTCACATCAGCGGATCTTCTGGGTCGCCCAGTAGCTGGCAGCTCCACCCCCTTCAGATTCAGAGTATGGCAAGTAGGTGTCCGCCAATGTGGTGGCACAGTTGTAGTCCCAAGCAATCTGCTTACCATCCTTCCAGGGTAGCATAGTGACTCCATCAGGAGACTTGACTTCCATCAGACCTCTGTACTTAAGGCACTTTCCTTAAAGAAAAAATAAGAGTTGTAAATTAGAAAGAGACAGATGCTCCCTGTACAGGCGAAGGCGAAGAATCAAAGAACTGCTGAAAGAAACCAGTATATTTGAAATACGAAAGAAGACACTGGTCAGAGAAATATTAAGGAATAATACAGGAAGAATTTAAAGCCATAAATAAAATTGAAAGAAAACCAAAATACTTCTCTTCTTATGCTAAAACTAGGGCAAAAAAAAAAAATCCGGTACTTGACCCTAAATGGACCTTAGGTACTCAGACGAGATGGGACTTACACAGTTGACAGCAATGAAATGAGTGAGATACTAAAGTCTCAATATGACTCAGCGTTTAATGAACTACTAACCAGACTAAGAGTCGACAATCTAAATGATTTTTTATGACCGAGACTCAAAATTTAGTGAATTCAACAGTCTATGATATTGTCCTAAGAGCACAAAAAGCAATAAATGACATGCCCATGCACTCTGCCCCATGACCAGACTCGTGGAACTCTGTTAATCAAGAACAGTAGGAAGCCCCTTGCACGTGTCTTTAGCATTCTGTGGTGAGGGAGCATGGATGTAGTTACTAAAAACAACGTAGCCCTACTCCACAAAGGTGGCAGTAAAACAATTGTAAAGAATTAAAGTGCGAAAGCATTAACCTCCCACATCATGGAAACTCTTTGAAAGGTTTCTCAGAAGGAAGATCGACACCCACTTAGATATCCATCAGTTACACAACCCAGGGCAGCATGAGTTTAGAGCAGGTCGCTCCTGCCTGTTACAGTTACTGGACCACTATGACATGGTCTTGGCTGCTGTGGAGGACAAAGAAAATGCAGAGGTATTATACACAGACATTGCGAAAGCCTTCAACAAGTGTGATCATGGTGTAATCGCACACAAAATGCATGGCAAATGAATAACAGGAAAACTTGGTAGATGGATTTCTAACATTCTAAGAAATAGAACACAAAGAATAATAGTAAACAGTAAAGTCAGAGGCGACGACAGTGGAAAGCTCTGTTCCACAAGGCACAGTACTTGCTCCCATCCTATTCCTCATCCTCATATCTGACAGAGATATAAGCCACAGCACCGTGTGTTCCTTTGCCGATGATACCCAAATTTGCATGACAGTGTCACTCATCGACGACACTGCAAGTCTCCAAGCAGGCATCAATCAAATCTTTAAATGGGCCGCAGAAAACAGTTTCAGCGAATGGACAGTAAGTAGATCTACTCAATGTAGATGTTATTATGACTAATAATTTCTGTCAAGAACCATCAGAGACTCATTCAAGGACCTATCATTCTGCCAAGAACTTGTCAAGATCCTACAAAGATCCTGTCAAGAACTTGTAAGGAACTGTTAAGAACTTGCTTAGAATGTACAAGAACCTAAAATCCCCCAAGACAATATGTCAAGAATTTTCCAAAAAGCCTGATTAAACCTGCCAGGAACCAAACTATCTTGACAGGAACCCTACCAAAAAGACCAGAAACTTGTCAGTAAGTTGCAAAGAACCAATACATTAGCCTATCGGTCGGTTTTTGTAATTCATCAGCTTGCTATGAATTTCATTAAACCTGCGAAGAACCATTCAAGAACTTCAAAAAAAACAGACAGAGCTTCAAAGTAGCTACTCAAGAACTTAACCAAAACCTTGGCAAAGAGGCCATAAAACCTGCCAAGAATTGACCATTAACCTGTCAAAAATTTGCTAAGAACCCTCCGAGAGCTTGTCAAAAATATCCCGAATACCCTAAGGAGAACTGTCGATGTTTTCTCGTGAAATATGACGTAAATAATTTGAAAATATATATTTTGTCTGCAAGTGTATTCTGAAATAGATGATTAAATAAAATCTATCAAACTCTTTTAATATGGATCATGTCATTTACTTAAAAACGCTAAAATCTGGAAGATCTCTTGCATTAAAGTGATTTTTTTTTCATTTCTGTATATATAAAAAGTGTCTTTCCTTATTTATTAATGTTCGAAACTCATTAAATTGAAAACTTTTGGAGTAAACAAAAAATATTATTGCGTGTGTAACAGCCATAAAATAGAAATTTATACGTAAAAAGAGGGTTACATTGCTTTGGATTTAATGCGGGATGCCATAATGCCGACGTAATTTCAGCAGATGCGCGTGCCAGTATGTAATGTCTGGGTATTTCCATTTTAATATATACGTACCCAAAATATCCACCCTTAGGAGCTGAGAGAATGAGAGCAACAGTGATAACGAGAGGGAAGAACTGTGAAAATGGGAGAAACAGAAAGACAGAGACAGACAGCCAGACAGAGATTATGTATATGTGTGCACTGAATAATGGTTATTGAGCAAACGATTTTCAGTCTACACAGGCGGTCTGCTGAGGAGAACTGCTTCAGTTCCAGATGATGATGTCTTCTGTTGTCTAGATACTTGAGGAAAGAATAGTAAAGCAGATACCAGTCTCCGCACCCCTCTGGAAATAATGACACGAAGCTCATTTAATTGATAGAATAACGCATTTAATAGATAGAATAGCGCATTTAATAGTTGGAGCAACAATATTACTCCTAATGCATCTACTCACTGTTCTGTGGTCAGCCACAAGGCTGCACCTATCACTGGGTCTACCACTAGGCTGCACCTATCACTGGGTCTACCACTAGGCTGCACCTATTACTGGGTCTACCACTATGCTGCACCTATCACTGGGTCTATCACTAGGCTGCACCTATCACTGGGTCTACCACTAGGCTGCACCTATCACTGGGTCTACAACTAGGCTGCACCTATCACTGGGTCTACCACTAGGCTGCACCTATCACCAGGTATCACTAGGTCTACCACTAGGCTGCACCTATCACTGGGTCTACCACTAGGCTTCATCTATCACTGGGTCTACCACTAGGGTGCAACTATCACTAGGTCTACCACTAGGCTGCACGTATCACTGGGTCTACCACTAGGCTGCATCTATCACTGGGTCTACCAGTAGGCTGGACCTATCACTGGGTCTACCACTAGGCTGCATCTATCACTGAATCTACCACTAGGTCTGCTTCTAAATTCCTTACAAGAGGATAACGTGAAAAGCTGGATACCCTGCGCTCGATACCCTGCGCTCGATACCCTGCACCGTTTGGCAACAACAATATCTCCATTATAACAGTGAGTACTACTCGTGGAAACTTTGACTATTAGAATCTGTTGCTTGGAAGGTAAACAACATCCAGCTGGATCGTAAAAGGTTGAAGTGATTTGGTGTTTAATAAAAGAAAGACTCACCTTGCTGCGTGTGTTGAACTTTCCTAGTTTTTCGACTGAGTGTTGCATGAACAAAATCAACAAAAACAACGGAGTGATTAAAGTCTTTATATTTTTGTTTCTTGGTGATGATTTGAGTTCTGTTACTTTTTTCACAACTCTGTAAAACAGATATATGCTTTGTCTATAATTTAAGGAGCAGAACTAAAGAGGATACTCAACATGGGGGCAGGTTTTTGTGTTCCTGATCGAAATTTTTTATGAAGCCGAGTATCTTGTTATATTTGCTGTTTGTCAGACATTGATACAGAAAATTTCAAGTCATTGCATAAGACAATTCAAAGGTACTTCTGTTTTTTTCTGTAAGTTGATTTCCATGTCATTTTTTTTTTTCAACACAACGGCCGTCTCCCACCGAGGCACGGTGCCCCCCCCCCCCTCTTCCAAGAGAAAAAGAGAAGCAAAAGTTACTAACTCCTCTTTCCTGGCATTTTATTCGCCTCTTACAACTAAGGTAGTTTACAGAGGAAATATTCTTCTCCACTTCCCCATATAGTCCATATAATTTATACTTGTATTTTTAACTAGCATAATAACGTAGAGTGGAAGGGAATCGCCCGGTGAAGTAGAGTCCCTTTTTTAAATATCATTCTGCATGGCTTGAAATCTTTTCCCGATTTAAAGAAGCCAATGACAAAGTTTAGTTACTGACCAATAAAAAAAACGAGCAGATAAACCCACACTCATTAAAAATCCTAAAGATTTTCCGTGAGTGTAAAGCCAGTTTTTTTCTAAACGACGTTTTGCCCTAAATTTGATTTTATCAATGCTCAACAGAATCTATCGACCTAAACATCAAATTATGTTGTTCCTGAGAGCCTTGGTAGGTGATATTAAGCTGAATATTGACAGAGCCGAGGAGCACTGTGTTAGGTCTGCTGGGCTTGTCCAGTTTGGGGTTTCAGTGACGTTATCCAGAAGTATTTAGAGAAAATGTGAAAGTTGAGGTACAACCTGGAATGATCCTATATAATCTTCAATGTTGTCAGTCATACGGCAGCTGACAAACATTTCCTCCTATGTGTAAATATAACACAGGAACAAGGTTAGTGTGGCATGCTACGAGTATGTTATATTTCATTCAGCGTTTATCACACTCCCATATAGGCTGCCTCCCAACCAGCAAACCGGGTATACCTGGAGAGGGTCTCGGGGATCAACGCTCCCACGGTCCGGTCTGTGACTAGGCCTTGTGGTGAATCAGTGTCTGATCAACCAGGCTGTTACTGTTGGCGCCTTCTTGAAGACAGCCAGGGGTCTATTTGTAATCTCCCCTTACGTATGCTGGGAGGCAGTTGAACAGTCTTGGGCCCCTGACCCTTACTGTGTTGTCTCATAGTGTACTCGTGGCGTCCCTGCTTTTCATGGGGGAAATGTTGCATCTCTTGCCCTGTCTTTTCATTTTATAGGGAGTGATTTTCTTTTGCAAAATTGGGACTGGTCCCTCTAAGATTTTCCAGGTGTATATTAATAATAATATTTTTATTTCTACAAGTACATGAACAAGGTATACAGTCCTAGCTGACATCAGTGACATACTACTATATAGAAAGTCGCTTCTTATGCAGAACATTTCGGGCAAATTAGGTCAGGTTTGTCCCAGGATGCGACCCACACCAGTCGACTAACACCCAGGTACCCATTTTACTGATGGGTGAACATAGACAACCGGTATAAAGAAACACGCCCAGTGTTTCTACCCTCGCTGGGAATCGAACCCAGACATTCGTCCTGTGTAGCGAGAGCTTTAGCATTCCGGGGGTACAAATCAAAGGACTTCAACCGTTGGAAATAAATGGTATAAAATACCGACACAATGGAAATATAAACACAAATGCAGTATAATGTGATCCTTTATTGACAACGTTTCACCCACACAGTGGGCTTTTTCAAGTCACACACGGATCTACCTGGAGTTGGAAGGTACGAGAGTATTTATAGTCAGAATGTGAAGTCAGGTGGAGAATGCTGCATCTGATGATCTACCGGGTGGGGTTATAGAGTCTTGGGTAGCTTGGCAGGGGTATTGGACAAGTTGTAGACCTTCTGCAGTGTTCTAATGACTGCAACAAATTATATGTGGGCGAAACATCAAGAGACCTCCAAACACGCATTTCAGAACACCAATATGCAAGCAGGACTGACGATACAAGGAATGCCTGTGTACAACATCGCAATTCACACAACCATTTAATTAACTACAGAAACTCAAGACTTATAGCCACAGAAGACAACACTCAATACAGAAGAATCCTGGAATCATCGCTTATCTCTATAACCAACAATTTCAACCAGAACAATGGCTTCTATAACATAGCTGAACCACTTGCCAAGAAACTTCTTCATCGCTATCCCACATAAGAACATAGAACACTGCAGAAGGTCTACTCACAACTTGTCCAATACCCCTGCCAAGCTACCCAAGACTCTATAACCCCACCCGGTAGATCATCAGATGCAGCATTCTCCACCTGACTTCACATTCTGACTATAAATACTCTCGTACCTTCCAACCCCAGGTAGATCCGTGTGTGACTTGAAAAAGCCCACTGTGTGGGTGAAACGTTGTCAATAAAGGATCACATTATACTGCATTTGTGTTTAGACTTCAACCGTTTTCAGTAATTTAGGAGTTTTATCGTACTTATGTGTGCTGTGAAAGTTTCTGTACATTCTCCAGTTCTGCTATGTCACCTGCTTTGAAAGGGGCTGTTATTGTGCAGCAACATTCCAGCCTAGGGAGAAGCGATTTGAAGAGAATCAGCATGGATTTTGCATCCCTAGTTTTGAAGGTTCTCATTATCCATCCTACCATTTTCCTAGCAGATGTTGTAGATATATTTCTGTGATCTTTGAAAGTGAGATCCTCTGACATTATCACTCCCAGGTACTTCACATTAAATTTCTCTTCGTTGAAAGTTCATATTGTTTTCTTCTTCACATGTAAAGAGTTGATTGATGTTCGCTTGGAGCCTATGTGTCATATGCTCATTCCAGGTTGCGCATCCACTTGTGCTTTTCACATAGAAATACTACAACCACACTCCTTACTCCATCAACATCGGTGGGTAATGGCAAGAGATATTAACACGAGGAGTGGCCACCCATCAAGTTATAGGGAATCGTTAGTGACAACGTTCCGCCAACTCGGTGGGCTTTTCAGATCACAAGGTGACATTCTATCAATAAAAGTTTATTATAAATGCATTTATGTCTCTTTCCTATCAACCCACCTAAATCTACTTCGCTTAGCCCAATGGGTCTACTTCAGTGTTCTTCGGCCATCTCTCTCATTCCCTTAAAACTGAGCCAGGCTCTTCGTATCCACCACATATAAGATATTTATGTGTAGTTTTTATATACACTGACAAAGCCGTATTGATAGGCATATTCTGCCTTGTGGGCTCTATATTTCCTAGTCTACTCCTCACCATTCATTACATTTTCTCCAGTGCCTTGAGTTGAGGGCTTTGTTGCCCCAGTTAATGCAAGTTTAACTGAAACTCCAGTATCTCACGAAATGCACATGATTCGAATCCTTTGGAATGTCAGGCTTGTGCTCAAGCCATTTTAACATTTTAACTTTCTAAGGATTCGACATCATTGTACGGTTGTTAGAGCACTGGCCTGTATATTTTAGGACTGGGTTATCATAAGTTCGAATCCTAACCGTTCACTGAAATGACTAAAATCGTGTTGTTACGATTTCGAGTCAAACTCCAGCGTGTTTGTTAGACAGGATATTATGATCGAGAAAATGGTGATTTTTTTTTGAAAGTTTCTGTCTTCAAGGAAGTTAACGATGTTGTCCTTCGTCATGATTTACATACATGTGATGTAAAAATATTAGAGTGGTTACTGATGGGGCATAACTTATCCCTCTTACAATAGTTTTCAGTTACATGACACTTTACGTTCCTCAGTTGATTTGACGAGTATAACCGTTAATGATAATGAACTTTGATGTATCATTTCTGACTAATATTTCGTCCCAGTATGTAGACTGTAGATATAATCATAACGAAGCGCTAAATCCGTCAGGGTAATACATGTAGATATATTAACGTTGAATTTTTCTAGATACTTCAATGAAGGTAATGGATTTATTAAAGTTCTAGGTAAGAAGGTATGCAGCCTAGATATATTGGATTTCACGTTCTTATGGGAAGACCAAACTGAAAGTGACCTTGTCTATACGAGTTCCTATTCTGGTTTACACATTTTATTTATTTTTAAAAAAAATTATACAGAAGTTGTGAATTTGTAGACATTACCTGCTGGGTCATCCAGAACGGTGTTGTCACATCGTTATGTGACACCATTCTTTCTCATTAGTTATGATTTTACATTGGGACATATTCTACATTACCTCCACATTATTTACTTCCAATAATTTAATCTAATTAAAGCTCTTACTGTTGCTTCGTTACGCTCTTTATTAAAATCCTTTATAGTTTGACATTGAGTATCAGGGTTGAAACATTTCATCTTGTGATCACTGATGGTAAGTGTATAACCCTCTTACAATGAATTTATGAAGTAACAATCTGTAGGGAGAACAAGGCAGGTATGTGACCCCCTGATAGAGAATCTTACACTGTGTTAAATGACCTACTTGCTTATTGAACAACTAAAGGCACATTACCGTGACTGGAACAATACACAGATAACCCGCATATAAGTTCACTCTCCTATGTGCGGATTATTTGTGTATTTACTTTTTGATACTAGAGCGATAAGAGAGAGAGAGAGAGAGAGAGAGAGAGAGAGAGAGAGAGAGAGAGAGAGAGAGCGAGAGAGAGAGACACACAGAGAGACAGACACAGACAAATAGACACAGACAAATAGAGACAAAGATAAATTGTCCGTTCATTAATTGAGAATATTTCAATATCGTGAGAGCAACGAATTGCAGTTAATAGACATGCAACTGCAGGGACGAAACAGACTATCAACGGGCTTACTTAAATTTACGAGGCAGTTTCATCATTACTCCTTGGAGAGTTATTGAGGAGCTAATTAGTGTAGCAAGACAATGACTACCTCGGAAGATGAAACTAGTAGTAAGTGATACGCATGATCTTCAGCCTTGTGTGTTAATGCTAGTGGGTTAGACATTAGAAATTACTTATAATGGTTGTAGGTCAGTCTTCATGGGGGGGGGGAGATAGCGCAGGAGGCAGAGAAATACGAATCAAAAACTCAGAGGACTGTCAACACAGGTACTAGTGTGGATGATGTGTGATTGTACCTACTGTACCACAGGTGTTACAGTGACATTGTGAGTGTACCTACTGTACCACAGGTGTTACAGTGACAGTGTGAGTGTACCTACAGTACCACAGGTGCTAGTGACAGTGTGAGTGTACCTACTGTACCACAGGTGTTGCAGTGACAGTGTGAGTGTACCTACTGTACCACAGGTGTTGCAGTGACAGTGTGAGTGTACCTACTGTGCCACAGGTGTTATAGTAACAGCGTGCGTGTACCTACTGCACCACAGGTGTTGCAGTGACAGTATGCTACCAGGTCTCCCACCTTCAAAGGCCCCCCAAACCACAGTGTTGGAGAGGAAACTGAAGGTATGGTACAGAAACGCTGATGGAATAACAAATAAGTGGGAGGAGTGGCACGAAAGAGTCAAAGAGGCATCACCGGACATCATAGCTCTCACAGAAACCAAGCTTACAGGTATGATAACAGATGCCATCTTTCCAACGGGATACCAGATCCTGAGGAAAGACAGAGGGAACAGGGGGGGTGGAGGAGTGGCACTGCTGATCAAAAACCGATGGAATTTTGATGAGCTGGAGAGAGAGAGGAGACAATGGAGAAGCAAGCGTTTACATAGCGGGAATGCTTCACTCTGGAGGTCCCAAAGTGGTAATTGCAGTGATGTATAACCCGCCACAGAACAGCAGGAGGCCAAGGCTAGAGTATGATGAGAGCAATAGAGCAATGGTTGACACTGGCTGCAGTGGCCAGAAAAGCTCATGCATGCAGGGCAAAGCTCCTGATCATGGGTGACTTTAACCACTAGGAAATCGATTGGGAGAAATTGGAGCCACATGGGGGCCAAGATACATGGAGGGCTAAGATGATGGAGGTGGTACTGGAAAACTTCATGTACCAACACGTAAGGGACACTACAAGAGAGAGAGGAGAGGATGAACCAGCAAGACTGGACCTAGTATTCACCTTGAGTAGTGCAGATATTGAAGACATCACATATGAAAGACCCCTGGGGCCAGCGATCATGTGGTTTTAAGCTTAGAATACACAGAGCTGCAAGTGGAGAGGGAAGCAGGAAGGCCAGGGCGAATGAAGCCAAACTTCAAGAAAGGAGACTACACGGGAATGAGGAACTTCCTGAACGGGGTTTAGTGGGACAGAGAACTGGCAGGGAAGCCAGTTAATGAGATGATGGAATATGTAGCAACAATATGCAAGGAGGCTGCGGAGAGGTTTGTACCCATGGGTAACAGGAATAATGAAAAAGCCAGGATGAGCCCATGGTTCACCCAAAAGTGCAGGGAGGCAAAAACCAAGTGTGCTAAGGAATGGAAGAAATATAGAAGGCAAAGGACCCAGGAGAATAAGGAGAGCAGTCGTAGAGCCACAAATGAATATGCACAGATAAGAAGGGAGGCCCAACGACAGTATGAAAACGACATAGCAGCGAAAGCCAAACCTGACCCGAAGCTGTTATACAGCCACATCAGGAGGAAAACAACAGTCAAGGACCAGGTAATCAGGCTAAGGAAGGAAGGAGGAGAGACAACAAGAAATGACCGTATGTGAGGAACTCAACAAGAGATTCAAAGAAGTGTTCACAGAGGAGACAGAAGGGGCTCCAGAAAGACAGAGAGACGGGGTACACCACCAAGTGCTGGGCACAGTACACACAACCGAGGAAGAAGTAAAGAGGCTTCTGAGTGAGCTAGATACCTCAAAGGCAATGGGGCCGGATAACATCTCTCCATGGGTCCTGAGAGAGGGAGCAGAGGCGCTATGTGTACCCTTAACAACAATATTCAATACATCTATCGAAACAGGGAGATTGCCTGAGGCATGGAAGAGAGCAAATGTAGTCCCAATCTTTAAAAAAGGAGACAGACATGAAGTACTAAACTACAGGCCAGTGTCACTGACATGTATAGTATGCAAAGTCATGGAGAAGATTATCAAGAGAAGAGTGGTGGAACACCTAGAAAGGAATGATCTCATCAACAGCAGCCAACATGGTTTCAGGGACGGGAAATCCTGTGTCACAAACCTACTGGAGTTCTATGACATGGTGACAGCAGTAAGACAAGAGAGAGAGGGGTGGGTGGATTGCATTTTCTTGGACTGCAAGAAGGCGTTTGACACAGTTCCACACAAGAGATTAGTGCAAAAACTGGAGGACCAAGCAGGGATAACAGGGAAGGCACTACAATGGATCAGGGAATACTTGTCAGGAAGACAGCAGCGAGTCGTGGTACGTGGCGAGGTGTTAGAGTAAGCACCTGTGACCAGCGGGGTCCCGCAGGGGTCAGTCCTAGGACCAGTGCTGTTTCTGGTATTTGTGAACGATATGATAGAAGGAATACTCCGAAGTGTCCCTGTTTGCAGATGGCGTGAAGTTGATGAGAAGAATTCATTCGATCGAAGACCAGGCAGAACTACAAAGGGATCTGTACAGGCTGCAGACCTGGTCCAGCAATTGGCTCCTGGAGTTCAACCCCACCAAGTGCAAAATTATGAAGATTGGGGAAGGGCAAAGAAGACCGCAGGCGGAGTACAGTCTAGGGGGCCAGAGACAACAAACCTCACTCAAGGAAAAAGATCTTGGGGTGAGTATAACACCAGGCACATCTCCTGAAGCGGACATCAACCAAATAACTGCTGCAGCATATGGATGCCTAGCAAACCTCAGAGCAGCATTCCGACATCTTAATAAGGAATCGTTCAGGACCCTGTACACCGTGTACGTTAGGCCCATATTGGAGTATGCGGCACCAGTTTGGAACCCACACCTAGCCAAGCACGTAAAGAAACTAGAGAAAGTGCAAAGGTTTGGATCAAGACCAGTCCCAGAGTTGTAGATGAATGGTTCAGAGAACCGACATGTTGTTGAATTAGAAACATGCACAACTCTTGGGTATCTTTATTGAGGAAACGTTTCGCCACACAGTGGCTTCATCAGTCCATACAAAGGAGAAACTTGAAGAACAGGAGGAGGGACTGATTACCTCATTCTCCTCCTGTTCTTCAAGTTTCTCCTTTGTATGGACTGATGAAGCCACTGTGTGGCGAAACGTTTCCTCAATAAAGATACCCAAGAGTTGCACATGTGTCTAATTCAACACCAGTCCCAGAGCTAAGAGGTATGTCCTACGAGGAGAGGTTAAGGGAAATCAACCTGACGACACTGAAGGACAGGAGAGATAGGGGGGGACATGATAACAACATATAAAGTACTGAGAGGAATTTACAAGCTGGACAAAGACAGGATGTTCCCTAGATGGGACACAGCAACAAGGGGACACAGTTGGAAGTTGAAGACACAGATGAATCACTGGGATGTTAGGAAGTATTTATTCAGCCACAGAGTAGTCAGGAAGTGGAATAGTTTGGGAAGCGATGTAGTGGAGGCAGGATCCATACAAAGCTTTAAGCAGAGTTATGATAAAGCTCACGGTTCAGGGAGAGTGGCCTAGTAGCGACTAGTGAAGAGGCGGGGGCCAGGAGCGTGGACTCAACCCCTGCAACCTCAACTAGGTGAGTAACTAGGTGAGTGCAGGTGTTGTAGTAACAGTGTGAGTGTGCCTACTGTACCACAGGTGTTGCAGTGACAGTGTGAGTGTGCCTACTGTACCACAGGTGTTGCAGTGACAGTGTGAGTGTACCTACTGTACCACAGGTGTTGCAGTGACAGTGCGAGTGTACCTACTATACCACAGGTATTGCAGTGACAGTGTGAGTGTGCCTACTGTACCACAGGTGTTGCAGTGACAGTGTGAGTGTGCCTACTGTACCACAGGTGTTGCAGTGATAGTGTGAGTGTACCTACTGTACCACAGGTGTTGCAGTGACAGTGTGAGTGTGCCTACTGTACCACAGGTGTTGCAGTGACAGTGCGAGTGTACCTACTATACCACAGGTGTTGTAGTGACAGCGTGAGTGTACCTACTGTACTACAGGTGTTGCAGTGACAGTGTGAGTGTACCTACGGTACCACAGGTGTTACGGTGATAGTGTGAGTGTACCTACGGTACCACAGGTGTTACGGTGACAGTGTGAGTGTACCTACTGTACCGCAGGTGTGATGCAGTGTGTCAGTTTTAGTGTACCTGTTGTACCACACATGAGACAGTGTGGCGGATATTCCCTAATATTGAGTTAATGAGGTTTATGATATAGATAAAATACGAAAGAAAGAAAGATTTGTTATTTAAAAATAAAAGCAATTGTCAATTTTTATAGCAGCAATTAATTAAATATTGGTGAATATATGATATATACCTTAGGTCTGAAATTTGGAGAAAATTACCCCAAATGGGGTAAAAATGAAATTTTGGTGGAAATCAAGGCTCAGTACGTAAATAAATAAAGCTACACAAAAAAAAATATATATTTAATAAGCTAGGCAAATAATGTAAATTGTATTTTTGTTTTGGTTCTCTAATTACTTTCCAGATCTTGATTCACATAATGTGAACCATACTACGGTTGGGGTTAGAACCCGCGATTAGTCATAAAACTCCAGACCGACGCTTTAGCCAGTGGCTAACGCGTCGGTCTGGAGTTTTGTGACACACTGATAGTGGGTTCTAACCCCACCCGTAGTATGGTTTGTTTGCAATCGTGTTATTACGATTTCGTGAGTCATGTTCGCATACTGTGAGTTGGGTTGTGAATCCCTTAGAGTGTGAAATTTCCTATGTGCCAGAGAGCCTGAAGGACTGCCAGAGAGCCTGAAGGACTGCCAGAGAGCCTGAAGGACTGCCAGAGACACTTCTTCAGCCTCACTCCAACAATGAAGCATTGAAATTCAGAATAACGCAGATGTGTCCTATTTCTTTATTGTATGTCAAGAGCTGCAAAGACTTTCAAAATAATGCTGCCGTTTGGAGCTACCTGTCTGTGCCACCAAGGACTTTCCACTTTCATTAACTGTCATTACGATTTCGTGAGTCATCTTGAAATGAAAATGTTTTCAGTGAAATGCTTTAGTTCCCCAATAAGATTTTTATTAAATTTGTCTGTTAATGTTTTTTTTATTTTACGCAGTTTATTTTTCATTTTATTATTTTGTTAATTTTGTGTTTTATTTTTAAAGTTGGTGTATCGCGTATAATATATACTTTTTCTGTATTCTACATACAAATGGATTCAATAAACTATATTGAATTTGAATGCTCCGTCTGTTTTCCGGATTCTGTGGACTTGAATTTCAAGTCTAGTTGATAATTTCGCTGTACACAAATTTGCTTTGGGGTAATACCCCCCCAAAAAAGTTCGCCGACGTCTGATTTATATACTAATACACATGTTAAAAAAGAAATGTATCAATTTATCTCAACTTGCTGGTATTTAGGGGGAGGTATACGAAACATGAAAGTATATTAAGAGATGCTCAGTCCTGTGATTCTCCAAGATTAATATTATAAGGGAAATATCTCTCCTCTCAGTTGCGTCTTGGAGATGGGGGGGGGAGGATGACTTGTTCACTGCCTCCCCTTCCAGCTGACAACGTGACATTTATACCCATATAAACTAACTTCTGGCTGTACTTTAGTAGCCCCAGTATGCTATAGTTTTACAAGACAAACATTCACGGTTATTTATATTTTTTTAGTAGGCAGAATGTTAAAACAGTGAATGCGCAAGTTGTAAAAACCTGTCACTGACTCTCACTCACGTGAACACTCAATAAAGACATCTGCTGTACCCAACAAACTTATAATGGCAACAAGAACATGTGCAAGCTCCTATTTTGGTTGACAAAGAATATGCCATAGATATTGGCAGCATCAAAGGCAGGGTGCGGGTAGGTGATGTACCGTATGCGATGTAGTGCGAGAATGTGAGGGGCAACTGCTCTACCACACAAGTGAAGCAGTGTGTGACAAAGTGATGATCCCTGTTGTTCCAGTTCCACATGTGAAACAGTACCAGTGGGTAAGGGGGCTGCTGCTGTACCAAACACATGAAGCAGTGAGGGGTACCTACTGTACCACACAGTAGCAGCTCTGCTTCATAACGCTGGTACGTTGTGTACCACGCTGGTGAAGCTGTGCTACTGTGTGAAGGGTATCCGTTGTATCACTCTTGTAAGGGGTTCCTTAAATAATGCTTCAGAAACTGTAAACATGTGTAGGTTAAGATACTTTTCTCCAGTAACCAGGACTTTGGACAGAAACTTTGACTTCGCTCAAGATACAGTTGTGACTTTACAGTACTAATGAATGGACCGAAATATAGTCATGAGTCTCCTCTCCTAAGTGCGGTTTTTTAATGAAGTGTCCCAGCTAAAGTATTGTGACTTTATTCTTAAAGTTGTAATACTAAATATTATCAGTGTACCCGACATTCACTGCGCTCACTACTAAAACAGACATTATATTGAAATGAGTGGGATCCTGTACAAGTCAAACTGCTTGTTCTAATGTAATCCTGATGCCGGATTGTTCAGCAGAGCAGACATGTACCCAGGTGCTACCGAGGTGGAGGGCTCCTCCTTACACTTGCTGATTACCTTCATTATAATACAATTTTAACAGTTATTATAATGATAAATATGATAGTGGCCTTGAAGTTGAAGGCTCTCGTTGAGAGCTATGATAATGATGTTAACATATGAAAATATAGTGAAAGAAATGTCAGTAAGTGTAATCATCTGGCTAGATGTACATCCTTCAACTCTTACTCAGTTTAGTTAAGCAACAGCCAAAGGTTGAATGGAAGGTGTAGGACACATGTACAACAGTTGGCTGTCTTTAATATTGAAAAGTTTCACCTACGTGGTAGGCTTCATCAGTGTAATACGGAGGAGAATGCTGCTTATAATACATTCTCCTCTGTATTTGACTGAAGAAGCCTGCCACGTAGGCGTAACTTTTCAACAATAAAGGTTCCTAACTGTTGCACAGTTGGAATCATTCAGACGGTGTATACATTTCTTTAAAATTCTACTTACGGATGGAATCCCCTGGTTTATTCCTTCTGAGGAAGTCAGTACATCATCCAGGGCTGTCTGTCTTATTTCCATTGGAGTCCTTCAATCTTGTTCCCCAGGATGCTACCTACACCAGCCTATTAGCACCCAATACCTACTTACTGCTAAGTGAACAGGTACAGCAGGTGTAAGGAAATATGCAAAGTGATTGAACCACGGATATTCTAGTGCGTGATTAGAGAGCGTTGTCAACAAAGCCTCGGGACACCGTGATGGTGAAAGGTTCTTAACCACAATAGCGTTAACGTGGTGTTCTCTGGATCATCTGTGACTGCCTCCCATTTCCCCAAACCCTTTATGAGCCGTATGGTTTTCGCGCTTCCCTATGAAAGTTATAATAATCATGACTTTTGCCTCGGTTTCATAAACTAAATGCAAGAAAGTGATTCTGGTAAAGCCGCTCTGACACAGGATGGTCTGCAAGACATGACAGTGTAAATTAGGATGGTCTGTGTCAAGGATTTATCAAATTTTGAGTTTTGAAAATAACGTTATTTAAACAAAAATAAAGAGGTTAATATGTACCAATATAAAACAAAAGCTTTATTAATATAAATAAATAAAACACGTATTGTATTAGAAAGGTATTTATTTTTGGGCCTGAAGGGCGGTGTGGTATGGTGGCAATGGTGTGACACGTAAGAATGGAGGACACTGCTGGAATTTGTCTCAGTGAGGCGCATACGGCACTTGATAACTAAGTGATTGGTGGTCGTGTCGCTCGTTGAAGGTGCTGAAGGGTTGTCACAACTTCTAATGACACATACGACTTACACAGGAGATTCCGCTCGCACAGAGGGAGACAAAGACGGCAGGTGGAGGAACAGTTGCTGGGTGACGTTGTCATAAGTTTCTATGTGCGGGTTGTGTACTAGAAAATCAAGTAATGATATTACCCGCACATGCCGCTCAAGGCGCTATCAAAGTTGACCACGCAGTTGCAAGCCTGAGAACTAGTACAAAATAAAAGGATTAAAATACGTACTGGAAAAGTGACAAAAATGACTGATGGCCACAAGTGCTGATTATTAATTGTATCATATGATAACAAAGCAACCAGAGCACGTGGGGGTCTGTAATCAACTGACGCACTTCCAATCCCTTACCAAAAAAAAAAAAAAAAAAAAAAAAACGCGAAAGGTGACGTGGAAGGCGATGTACTCTGATGTACTCTAGCCCGTCAAACCGACCCTTCCCTAATTTACATATATAAATTCCCGTCACCTTGATGTTCTCCCTGACAGTCTGCAAAACATGATTGCCAGTGTGAGTCACTCTGACACAGGATGGTCTGCAAGACGTGATTATGTGAAGTTATAGCGAATTATGGTAGTATAGTTGACACAAAGTATATTACATGATGCTACGAAATAGTCACTTTAGAGACTGTTAGGATACTTTACCCTTGTTGGGAACTTTCTCAGTCCATTGACTCACAAAACCTCAAGTGAGCGAAACATAGATTACTTGTCGTTATTTTACAGTTTGTCGGTGTTTATGTATCTTATATGTTAATACTGATTAAAATTTCCACACTCCAGTCAAAGCTACAAATACTTTGGTTAAATTATGTGAAATGGATTCAGTATTTCTTTGTATATTGTAAGCTGTCTTTTTGGAAAAGAATTGCCAAGATAATCTACTTCTGAAAACTGAGGAATTTTATGTAGAGTTGTTAGAGAGAGTTTCTTTACTTTCATAAAGATAACTTCAACAACTTTGAGAAAGTAAATATAAATGGAAACGGGAGAATAAAATATAATGATCTACACACTGAGTTTTTCCTCTTTTGATTTACAGAAGTGAAAGCATCGAAAAACTTATAAAAAAAAAAAATCACACTAATTTGCAACAGGAGATCGAAATGGAATTAATTTATTTTCATAACAGTGTGTTTAATGAAATCCAGAAACTATGGGAGAATAACGAAACAAGTTCCACGTATTTCATGAATATCATAAATCTTAATAAATATTTTCCCAGTGTTTTAAAGATTTTCAGCGAATGTCATGTTCCTCCTGTAAAGAACTAAGGTTCTTAAACTAAATTTATATTCGGCCAGTGAAAGATTGTTTTGAAAAATGTCTCTCGTGAGTATGAGAAAAATCAGTAATACGTCATGAATGCGTGACTGCAACAAGTCTAACAAAAATATTGCATGATTTCAATATGAAAATAAATTTCCCGTTGTTAAAATTAAATTTTTAAAAAATGTATTGAATATGCAAAACTTATTTTCTAATTATTTGCACGAGTGCAGTACGCCATATTTGTATTTCTAAAATTTAAAAATATTATTTTTTCTTAACACATCGGCCGTCTCCCACCATTTACACTACAGTTATAAAACTGCAACATTAACACCCCTCCTTCAGAGTGTAGACACTGTACTTCCCATCTCCAGGACTCAGTTCCGGCCTGCCGATTTCCCGGAATTCCTTCATAAACGTTACCTTGCTCACACTCCAACAGCACGTTAAGTCCTAAACTATTTGCCTCCACTCCTATCTAACACGCTCTCGCATGCTTGCTGAAAGTCCAAGCCCCTTGCACACAAAACCTCCTTTACCCCCTCCCTACAACCTTTCTTAGGTCGACCCCTACCCCACCTTCCTGTTTCGTTCCATCCTCTATAAATGATCGAACCTTCTCAGTAACCCTTCCTTAGCCCTCTGGATAATAGTTTTGGTAATCCTGCACATCCTCCTAATTTCCAAACTGCGGATTCTCTGCATTATATTCACACCACACATTACCCTCAGACATGACATCTCCACTGCCTCCAGCCTCCTCATTGTTGCAACATTCACCATCAATGTCTCACACCCATATAAGAGCATTGGTATAACTATGATCTCAAACATTACCCTCTTTGCTTGCATGGATAATGTTCTTTGTCTCCACAGACTCCTCAGTGAACCGCTCACCTTTTTCCCCTCATCAGGTTTATGATTCGCCTCATCTCTCATAGACTCATCTGCTGACTAGTCCACTCCCAGATATCTACCTGGAGTTTACCTGGAGAGGGTTTCGGGGGTCAACGCCCCCGCGGCCCGGTCCACGGCCAGGCCTCATGGCGGATCAGGATCTGATCAACCAGGCTGTTACTGCTGGCCGCACGCAAGCTGACGTACGAATCACAACCCGGTTGGTCAGGTACTGACCAGGTACTTTAGGTGCCTGTCCAGTGCCTTCTTGAAGACAGCCAGGGGTCTATTGGTAATCCCCTTTATGTATGCTGGGAGGCAATGAAACAGTCTTGGGCCCCGGACAATTATTGTGTTCTCTCAGCGTATTCGTGGCGCCCCTGCTCTTCGTCGGGGGAATGTTGCATCTCCTGCCGAGTCTTTTGCTCTCATATGGAGTCATTTTCGTGTGCAGGTTTGGTACCAATCCCTCCAGGACCTTCCACGTGTATATTATCATGTATCTCTCTCGCCTGCGTTTGAGGGAACACAGATCAAGGACCTTCAACCGTTCCCAGTAGTTTAGGTGCCTTATCGCACTTACGTGTGCCGTGAAAGTTCTTTGTACACTCTCCAGGTCTGCAATGTCGCCAGCCTTGAAGGGGGCCGTTAGTGTATAGCAGTAGTCCAGCCTAGAGAGAATAAGCGATTTGAAGAGAATCATCATTGGGTTGGCATCCCTAGTTTTGAAGGATCTCATTATCCATCCTATCATTTTCCTAGCGGATGAGGTATACATTGTTGTGGTCTTTGAAGGCGAGATCCTCTCACAGTATCACTCCCAGGAACGCTAGAATATCTGATACACGGAAGGAAGCGCTGACCAAGGAAGTGGAAACTATCGAATTTAAGTTAAAGGACTCTTACAGGAGCCAGGAGAGACAGGAGGAGCTTAAAGCTATTAGTGAAATTGAAAGAAATTCGAAATATTTCTTTTCATATGCTAAAAACAAGGCAAATACCACATCTAGTATCGGGCCCTTACTCAGACAGGATGGGACTTACACAGATGACAACAAGGAAATGAGTGAAATACTGAAATCCCAGTATGACTGTGTTTAGTGAGCCACTAATCAGTCTGAGAATCGACAATCCAAATGATTTCTTCATGAATGAGCCTCTAAATTCCATCAATGTATGCCACATTACCGACATTACCCTAACTTCGATAGACTTGAAAAAGCCATTGACAACATGCCCATGCACTCAACCCCAGGCCCAGACTCGTGGAACTCTGTGTTCATTAAGAACTGCAAGAAATTCCTCTCATGTGCCCTAAGTATACTATGGAGAAGGAGCTTAGACATGGGTGAAATTCCACAGTCACTAAAAACAACGGATATAGCCCCACTCCATAAAGGTGGCAGCAAAGCATTAGCTAAGAACTATAGACCAATTGCTCTGACGTCCCACTTCATAAAAATCTTTGAAAGAGTGCTAAGAAGCAGGATTGCAAACCACCTGGATTCCCCAAAACTGCACAATCCAGGGCAACATGGGTTCAGGGCAGGTCGCTCCTGCCTCTCGCAACTACTGAATCACTATGATATGGCCTTGGATGCACTGGAAGAAAAACGGAATGCAGATGCAATATACACAGACTTTGCAAAAGCGTTTGACAAGAGCGATCATGGCGTAATAGCACACAAACTACGTGCTAAAGGAATAACTGGCAAAGTTGGGAGATGGATCTTCCTCTTCCTAACCAATCGAACACAAAGAATAATGGTCAACAGAGTTAAATCGGAGGCTGCCATAATGAAGAGTTCTGTTCCACAAGGCACAGTACTCAACCCCATCCTGTTCCTCATCCTCATATCAGACATAGAGATGTAATCCACAGCACCGTATCATCCTTTTCAGACGATACTAGGATCTGCATGAGACTGTCATCTATTGAGGACACGGTTAAACTCCATGAAGATATAAACCAAGTTTTCCAATGAGCAACAGAAAACAATATGATGTTCAATGAGGACAAATTCCAACTACTCCGTTATGGAAAACTGGAGGAGATAATAACTAGAACAGAGTATACTACGAACTCTAGCCATACAATAGAGTGGAAAAATAATGTAAGGAACCTGGGAGTTGTAATGTCTGAGGATCTTACTTTCAAGGATCACAACAGTGCCACGATCACAACTGCAAAGAAAATGATAGGATGGATAATGAGAACGTTCAAAACGAGAGATGCCAAGCCAATGATGATCCTTTTCAAATCACTTGTTCTCTCTAGGCTGGAATACTGCTGTACGTTAACATCTCTGTTCAAAGCAGGTGAAATTGCAGATCTAGTGAGTGTACAGAGAACCTTTACTGCACGTATAAGTTCTATCAAACACCTGAACTACTGGGAACGCTTGGAAGCACTTGACTTGTACTCGTTGGAACGCAGGAGAGAGAGAGATAACATAATCTACACTTGGAAAATCCTAGAAGGAATGGTCCCGAATCTGCACACACAAATCACTCCCTACGAAAGTAAAAGACTGGGCAGGCGATGCAAAATACCCCCAATTAAAAGTAGGAGGGCCATTGGTACACTAAGAGAAAACACCATAAGTGTCTGAGGCGCAAGACTGTTCAACAGCCTCCCACCAAGAATAAGGGGAATTACCAATAGGCCCTTGGCTGCCTTCAAGAGGGAGCTGGACAGATACCTAAAGTCAATGCCGGATCAGCCAGGCTGTGGTTCGTATGTTGGACTACGTGCGGCCAGCAGTAACAGCCTGGTTGATCAGGCCTTGATCCACCGGGAGGCCTGGTCGTGGACCTGGCCGCTTGGGCGTTGGTCCCCGGAATAACCTCCAGGTAGACTCCAGGTAGGTCCTTCACATTACTTTTCCGCTCTACTGTATGGTTACAATTTGTGGTATACGCTGACACATTTTTCATTTCTTCAAGTTTTCCATATCTGAGTAGTTGAAATTTCTCCTCGATGAACTTCATATTATTTTGAGTGGCCCATTCGAAAATTTGGTTGATGTCCGCTTGGAGTCTCGTAGTGTCTTCGATGGAGGTCACTGCCATGGTGATCCGGGTGTCATCCACAAAGAAAGACACGGAGCTATGGCTTACATCTCTGTCAGTAATGATGATGAGGAATAGAATGGGAGCGAGTACTGTGCCTTGTGGAACAGCTTTTCACAATGGCCACCTGGGACTTTACTCTGTTTACTATTACTCTTTGTGTTCTATTTGTCAGGAAGTTGTAGATCCATCTACTAACTTTTCCCATTATTCCTTTATCCCGCATTTTGTGTGCTATTACACCATGGTCACACTTGTGTAATAGCAAAGTCTGTGTATACTACATCTGTATTTTGTTTATCCTCTACAGCATCCAGGACCTTGTCATAGTGGTCCAGTAGCTGGGACAGGCAGGAGCAACCTGCTCTAAACCCGTGTTGCCCTGGGTTGTGTAATTGATGAGTACGTGGTTGGCTATCTTGCTTCTTAGAACCCTCTCAAAGATTTTTATGATATGGGATATTAGTACTGTCGGTCTGTAGTTTTTGGAATTGCTTTACTGCCAGGTTTGTGGAGTGGAGCTATGTCTGTTGTTTTTAGTGTGTGTGTGATGACCCCTGTGTCCATGCTCCCTATCCATAAAATGCTGAAGGCACGCGATAGGGGCTTATTGCAATTCTTGATAAACACGGAGTTTCACGAGTCTGAGCCTGGGGCAGAGTGCATGGGCATGTCATTAACTGCCTCTTCAAAATCTTGTGGAGTTAGAATAATATCCGAGAGTTTTGGGATGACCAAATTTTGGGTTTCGTTCATAAAGAATTCATTTGGATTGTTGACCCTTAGAGTGGGCAGTGGATCGCTGAGCACTGAGTCATATTGGGACTTTATCTCACTCATTTCTTGGCTAACATCTGTGTATGTCTCATCCCGCCTAAGCAGGGGCCCAATACTGGATGTTGTTTTTCCCTTAGATTTGGCATAAGAGAAGAAGTATTTTGGGTTTTCAATTTCCTTTATGGCTTTTAGTTCTTCCTGTGATTCTTGTCTCCTATAAGATTCCTTCAGCTTAAGTTCGATATTTGCAATTTCATTGACTAGTACCTCCCTTCGTATTTCATATATATTGACCCCACTCAGCAGTTTTGTGACTCTTTGCCTTCTTCTGTATAGGGAACGTCTCTCTCTTTCTAATTTACATCTTCTCTTTCTTTTTCTTAATGGAATGCATCTTGAGCAGATCTCAAGAAGCACAGAATTCATTTTTTCAAGGCAGATGTTCAGATCCGTGTTGTTTAGGATATCTTCCCAGCTTGTTTCATTTAGGACATGATTTACTTGATCCCATTGTATGTTTTTGTTATTGAAATTGAATTTCGTGAAGAGACCTTCATGACTGCTCACATTTTGCTGGTCCGGAGCCCTGTGCATACATGCTTGTACCTCTATTATGTTGTGATCTGAGTGAAGTGTCTTTGATACAGTTATATTACATATCAGATCGTCACTGTTAGTGAAGATAAGGTCCAGCGTATTTTCTAGTCTTGTAGGCTCTACTATTTGCTGGTTTACGGTGAATTTGTTGCAGAGATTTAATAGTTCGTGTGTGTGTGAATATTCATCATAGCTGCCTCCCGGGGTGATCTCTGCTAAAACATTGTTTGATATACTCCTCCATTTTAGGTGTCTCAGGTTGAAGTCTCCCAGTAGTAAGATATTTGGGGCAGGAGTTGGGAGATTTTCCAGACAGTGGTCAATTTTCTCAAGCTGCTTTTAGAATTGCTGGGAAGCTGCATCTGGAGGCTTGTATACCACCACAATGACAAGGTTTTGGTTTTCGATCTTTACCGCCAAAACTTCAACTACATCATTTGAGGTGTTTAGTAGTTCTGTGCAGATGAGCGACTCTTTGACATATAGGTCAAACTCCCATTATTGCCTGTTTAGTCTGTCGCATCAGAATAGGTTATAACCTGCGATCCATATTTCGTTATCATAATGATTCTTTATGTGCACATAAATGCACAACCGTGCATTAGTGTTCACAATAAAGCTAACAGAATTCTTGGCTTCATATCTAGAAGTATAAATAATAGAAGTCCTCAGGTTTTTTCTTCAACTCTATATATCCTTGGTTAGGCCTCATTTAGACTATGCTGCTCAGTTCTGGTCACCGTATTACAGAATGGATATAAATGCTCTGAAAAACGTACAGAGGAGGATGACAAAGATGATCCCATGTATCAGAAATCTTCCCTATGAGGATAGACTGAGGGCCCTGAATCTGCACTCTCTCGAAAGGCGTAGAATTAGGGGGATATAAATAACAAAAAGGCACAATACCGTGACTGGAACGATACACAAATAACCCGCACATAAAAGACAGAAGCTTACGACGACGTTTCGGTCCGACTTGGACCATTGACAAAGTCACACAGTGTGACTTTGTCAATGGTCCAAGTCGGACCGAAACGTCGTCGTAAGCTTCTGTCTTTTATGTGCGGGTTATTTGTGTAGGGGGATATGATCGAGGTGTATAAATGGAAAACAGGAATAAATAAAGGGGATGTAAATAGCGTGCTGAAAATTTCCAGCCAAGACAGGACTCGCAGCAATGGCTTCAAGTTGAAAAAATTCAGATTCAGGAAGGATATAGGAAAGCACTGGTTTGGTAATAGAGTTGTGGATGAGTGGAACAAACTCCCGAGTACAGTTATTCAGGCTAAAACGTTGTGTAGTTTTAAAAATAGGTTAGATAAATACATGAGTGGGTGTGAGTTGGACCTGATTAGCTTGTACTGCTGGGTCTGGTGCAGTGCTCCTTCCTTGAGTGGAGATGACCAGACTGGGTGGGTCATTGGGATAATCCGGGTGGGGACATGGACCTGCTCCGCATGGGTCAGTAGGCTTGTTGCAGTGTTCCTTCTTTCTTATGTTCTTATGTGAATGCTGCAAACATTGCATTTGACTCCATGAGCAATCCCTTGATGTAAGGAATTTTGTTGTTTTTTGACTGCTTTAGACCCTGTATGTTTGCAAAGACAAATGTCGTCCATACTCTCTCCAATCTGATATCCAATCCTTCGTTACCTAATTTTTTGTTGTCCTCATCACCTTACTCTTTCCTATATTCACTTTTAATTTTCTTCTTTTGCATACCCTACCAACTCGTCTACCAACTTCTGAAATTTCTCTTCAGAATCTCCCAAAAGCAGAGTGCCATTAGCAAAGAGCAACTGTGACAACTCCCACTTTTTTTTTTTTTTATTCGCTGGTACTCTCCCGGCCCGGGTCTTTTCCAAGTAGTGGTGTGACCCGGCCTTGGCTCCCTATCTGGGGAGTGTCTCGAGACGTAAGTCTCCCATGGGAGGAGGTACAAGTACCCCCTCATCTTTGGGACCAACTGTCCTTAGGCCTAGCCACATTCCCCGCCCTCACGGGGCTCGTAGGGAGAAGCAAGGCCTCTGGTCTGCCATCTGCCCCGCCCCAATGGGGCTCGTGGGGATGGCAGTCTTATGAGCTGCAGATGGTAGCATGCTCTCTCACTTTGTGTTAGATTCTTTATCTTTTAACCCCACGCCTCTTGCCAACACCCGAGCGTTCACTTCGCTTACAACCCCATCTGTAAACATATTGAACAACCATGGTGACATCACACTTCCCTGTCTAAGGCCTACTTTTACTGGGAAATTGTCTCCCTCTCTCTCCTACGTAGTCTGACCTGAGCCTCACTATCCTTGTAAAAAATCTTCACTGTTTTCAGTAACCTACCTCTTATTCCATACATTTGCAACATCTGCTACATTGCTTCCATATCCACCCTGTCATACGCCTTTTCCAAATCAATAAATGCCAGAAAAACCTCTTTACCTTTCTCTAAATACTGTTCACATATATGTTTCACTGTGAACACTTGATCTACACATCCTTTACCCTTCCTGAAGCCTCCTTATTTATCTGATATCCTGCTTTCCATCTTACTCTTAATTCTTTCAGTAATAACTCTACCATACACTTTACCAGGTATACTCAGCAGAGTTATTCCCCTACAACTTATACACTCTCTTTTGCCCCTTTTGCCGTTATACAAAGGAACTAGGCATGCTCTCTGCCAATCCCTAGGAATTTTACCCTCTTCCATACATTTATTTAATAAAAGAACTAACCATTCCAAGCTTTTAATATTTCTGTCTTTATCCTATCAGCTGCTTTTATTCCCTTCCATTCTACCCACTGCCTAACGAACTTCCCCCCACACTCACGACTGGCTCTTCCTCAGTCCTACAGGATGTTATTCCTCCCTGCCCAGTACACGATATCACAGCTTCCCTATCCTCATCAACATGTAACAATTCCTCAAAATATTTCCCCCATCTTCCCTCCATCTTCATCTGCTTCTGATTTAAGCCATTGATGACAGCTTTTTCCTAGATTCTTTTACGACCTCTCTCTGTCCTGTATTTAGATGAACAAAAAGGCACAATACCATGACTGGGAAAATACACAAATAACCCGCACATAGTGGAGAGAAGTCTACGACGACGTTTCGGTCCGTCATGGACCATTTACAAAGTCACATTAACACGATCGAAAGAGTAATAGTATTGTAGTGTAGTATTAAAAGTAGTGGTGCAAAAGTAGGGAGAGTGGTTTATGTGGGACAAGATATAGATAGAGGAGTGGAGGGAGACAAAAGTATAGGCGAGTGCAAATAGGAAGCACGTCTGTTTCACGCTCAGCAGACGGAGGATCAAGCCTCCACCACCTCTTGCGCTAAATGATCTACATGGGTTTAGCGCTTAACATGAATTAAACACACAGTAGGAAAGGAAGTAGTAGTAGTAGTAGTAGTAGGAATGGGGTAAGTCAACGATGAAAGAGAAGCAGCACGGGAGAGGTTAGGGTCCACTAAGGGTAGGACCAAGAATACAGGGAAAAAAATGAAGGATATGACACTCTGAGACAGAAGAAAGGAAAAACATAGACACAAAGAGAAAGGAAAAATAGGAAAGGAGAAGAGGCAGACACAGGAGAAGGAACTCTTTTTACCCACTTCTAACTTTCACATTCGCCGTTTTGTTGGATTATCCTTTATTTACATCTTTCCTGGTATGAATCTTAGCTCTGGCTTCTTCTCCGTAGATGCCTTCATTTCTCATTACATTGTCAAATGCCTTAAACTCCAGAACACACGTGACTTAACTTGATAAATTTTTCTCCTCCTCCTCTCCCTACCTCTTCTCCTTTTCTATTTTTAATTTTTCTTTGCCTTTCCTTTCTTCTGACTTAGGGTGCCCTGTCCTTCATTTTTTCCCCCTTGTGTTTTTGATCCTATTCCCTGTGGGCCCTTAAGCTCTCTCGCGCTGCTCCTCTTTCGTCTTCTTTGACCACACTCCTCCCGCTACTTCCTTTCCTACTGCTTTTACCTCTGCTTTTGTCTCCCTCCACCCTTCACTCCCTCCGTTTATATCTTGTCCCACATAAACCACTCTCCCTACTTTTACAACCACCATTTCTGCTACCACTGCTACTACTGCTGCTACTACTACTACTGCTACCTCAATTTCAAGTCTTACCTCTACCACTACTACCTCTCTTGGTCCGTCCCTGTCTGCTCGCATATACATGTACTGGCTCCCTTTTTCTTTCGTGTTAATGTGACTTTGTAAATGGTCCAAGATGGCCCGAAACCTCGTCGTAACCTCCTCTCTTCTATGTGCGGGATATTTGTATTAATGATACATTTTAAGTATCCAAATTAAGTCGCATGAATTAACAAGGCCCTAAAAGATGTATGGCTAGATATTTCTTAGGTTTCTTGTGTTCAGTCTCAATGAATCTGAGTATTCTGCAAAAGTTCTTGGGATAATTCTTAGGAACCAACATGAAAACTTTTGTATATTTCACAAAAACCTAAGAACATACCCGAAAGACATACACACTTACATATTCAAGTCTGTACATTAGGTTAAAAGTGCAATCATATTTAGGCCTATGCAATAGTTGAAACATATAGCTCCATACATATAGCACAATATAATAGCTGAAACAAATGCCTATTGTTGCTCTTTGAATATGCGTTAATTTGTATTCAAATATTTACCAGTTACATATTCATTGCCGCTCCGAGCATGGCAATTTTACTGACTATATTAGCTTACTGGTGCAAAATATGATAATACTATTAAATAAAATGTGTGTCCACTTATACAGGTACTAATGAAAAACAACATTAGCATTGTCCTAATTTAACGTGAGTTCACAGTTATCGCAACATAACTTATTTTGTAACGTTATTTATGACTTTCCTCCACTCCCTACCTTCTAGTATGTTCGTAGACCGAGTGACCTTGGCCCCTACTTTCCAGCATGTTGTTAGGTTGAGGGACCTTGTCCCCTACCTTCCAGCATGTTCCTATCCTGAGTGACCTTATCCCCTACCTTCCAGCATGTTCCTAATCTGAGTGACCTTACCCCCTACCTTCCAGCATGTTCCTATGCTGAGTGACCTTATCCCCTACCTTCCAGCATGTTCCTAGGCTGAGTGACCTTATCCCCTACCTTCCAGCATGTTCCTATGCTGAGTGACCTTATCCCCTACCTTCCAGCATGTTCCTATGCTGAGTGACCTTATCCCCTACCTTCCAGCATGTTCCTAGGCTGAGTGACCTTATCCCCTACCTTCCAGCATGTTCCTAGGCTGAGTGACCTTACCTCTTACCTTCCAGCAACTTCTGAAGCTGAGGGACGTTATCTTCCCTTCTACCTACCACAGACGATGGGTTGGCTTTTAACGTTCCTTAAACTTATCCCAGGTTTTAGAAAATCAGCAGAAATATTATTTCTCAAAGATATAATTAAACTAAAAAAATATATATAGGAGACAACCTGACTATTTGAGAAATACAGGGTTCTTTTTCCCCTGACAACAACAGTGTCTGGTTATCCATCAGATATCTATGCACCAGAACAGAGAATATGGGTGTCAATAAAGAATATTATAAAACTAAGGCATGTAATACTATATGACTATATTAGCACACCACAAGACATCATTTAACAATACTATCCATGTATATTTGTGTGTATACATAATACATACTAAAATGTGTAAGTATAGCTAGTGCCCTGTGAAAAGTTAACGCCGGTAAAATCCACCCTAACGCTGGTGGATCTACCCGAACACATACTGTACACAAATAACCATAAGGTACAACGCCTGACACTCTCCCTCTGACATGTCTGGACAAATGAAAAACATACAAGGTAAGCCAAGGGGCCGCCTTTGAAGGAACGTAATGAAGCTTGCAATAGTGTCAGGTTGCTGGGTTTATTTTACACTTCATTTCCTTTCTTGGTAACCATCTGACATTCCGAATATGTTTGTACCACTCTCTCACACCTCTTGTGAAAAAATCTAGTTCTTACTTCCGATAACAATAATTTGCATAATACCTCTGTAAATAATAATGTAAGATAATGAAAGACAAAAGAATCCGAGTATTTAAATGTATTAATTTTATTGTAGGTAGGGATAGCACTTTATTGATTAATAATATTGTAGTCAGCAATATATAGGTTAATTATTATTAAAGATAATGACTGATTTAATGGTGTACATGGAGGCTACTGTGACCTCAACTCCAGCAACTCTGTAGACAATTAGCTGTCATTAATATTACAGTTAATAGTTATAAATGCATTATTAAATCTCTCAGAAGTGGAATATATTTCTCTGAATATTTTTTTTTTGTATTTTTCTTTGCTTTTTCTTTCACTAAGTTTTATTTTTTAGTTGTATCATAATACATGAAGATCTAGTGAGTCTTGTTTAAACTTTTCACAGCTTGTGTTATATAACTAGGACAAAATTCTAGGATCCTATGAATGACATTTATCCATTTACCAACATTTTAAAATGGCTCCGATAACTTTCTATATCTTTCGTGACGTAGCTTGAAACATTAAAAAAGGTGGAACCTAATTGGATGAAGCGGAGAGTGAAATTCATCTGCCAGTTTTATATGTAAAATAATGTGAAATCTTGATTCCCGTTTAATCACTATTTAAGTATAACTCTGCTGAATGGTTAAAATATTTAATGGTTGATGCATCTTACTGCCAAGACAGTGCCCATTAAGCTTTGTTTGTCTTACTGCCAAGACAGTGCCCATTAAGTTTTGTTTGTCTTACTGCCAAGACAGTGCCCATTAAGTCTTACTGCCAAGACAGCGATCATTAAGTTTTGTTTGTCTTACTGCCAAGACAGTGCCCATTAAGTTTTGTTTGTCTTACTGCCAAGACAGTGCCCATTAAGTTTTGTTTGTCTTACTGCCAAGACAGTGCCCATTAAGTTTTGTTTGTCTTACTGCCAAGACAGTGCCCATCAAGCTTTGTTTGTGTGTTGGCAAATTATTCAATTCATTGATTTTTTAGAACTGTAATCGTTGGAATACGGCTCCAAATTTTGATCGCTGGTGAGGGTTTTAGAAGGCAAAGATCGTGTTGTTATTCTGCTGCGCGAGTCCCAATTTACTAACTTTATTAAATAAATAGTGACATTAATTTTGGCAGTTTGGAGGGATATGTTGTGTATCTCTATACGTATATGCTTCTAAACTGTTATATTCTGAGCACCTCTGCAAAAGCAGTGATGTGTGAGTGTGGTGAAAGTGTTGAATGATGATGAAAGTATTTTCTTTTTGGGGATTTTCTTTCTTTTTTTGGGTCACCCTGCCTCGGTGGAAGACGACCGACTTGTTGAAAAAAAAAAAATTAATTTTTATTCAATAACTAAAAAATGCCTCGTCTTATGGGCTTCAAATTATTAGTGTTAATGCATTCCATCCTTCTGGTTCTTCAACATTAATATTTTTTTTAGGTCTTTTAAATTTAAAAGAAATTGTTTAAAAACTTGACTTTGTTAGAGTGAGAGCAATTGCTGTCTTCAAACTTTGTGACGATGGGATTTAAAAAAAATAAACTTGGCCTTCAATATCAGCAATGAGACTTTTAAATTGCCACTTTATTCAATAAATTAGTTTCCGTCCATTAATTAGAGAATGTCTCTTCTGGTTGACTTCTAACACTTTTAAGTTCGTTAAAAGAATGTTTCTATTGAATTCGGTTTTTGTATATGACTATTTTCCAATTTCATTCAGTTAGCTTTATCAAATTAGACTTTCATAAAAAATGCAAAGTCATTTATTTTTTTCCTTACAGGATTCAAGAAGTTTTTAAATAGAAGTTACTTTAAATAGTGGTCACTTAATAACAGTACGAGTTAATACCTAAGCAGACACTTTGTAAAGTGTATAGTGTTTTGTTTATAACTTCAGAACGCCTTATCCCATTCCTCGTGGGTGTTACTAGTCAGTGGGATAAGTATCATCTATGGTGATTTAGTTATATTCATATTTGACGACCGCTCATCATTTAGCAGTACAGTAGTGTGTGTTGTGGTGACGTCTGGATTACCACACTGAATCCCCAAGTAGAGGAAGATATGGGGCACGTAAGTCCATTTCCCCAACAAGTTTATTAAGTAGACTGCAATCTATAATATTGTGCAAGGTAGATACGGACCTAACTGAAGTGCGTACAGTGATATAGAGCTTAATTAATGGGAGTTATTCCAAGAGCTGGTCGAGTGTCATTAGCCACACGCCGAGTAAGCCCCTTTATTGTAGTCTACACTATTCAGTATACCTGGAGAGGGTTTCTGGGTCAACGCCCCGGCGGCCAGGTCTGAGACCAGGCCTCATGGTAGATCAGAGCCTGCTTAACCAGTCTGTTACTGTTGTCCGCACGCAACCCGACGTACGAGCCACAGTCCAGCTGGTCAGGTACTGACTGTATGTGCCTGTCCAGCGCCTTCTTGAAGACAGCCAGGGGTCTATTGGTAATCCCCCTTACGTATGCTGGGAGGCAGTTGAACAGTCTTGGGCCCCTGACACTTATTGTGTTGTCTCTTATCGTGTCTAGTGGCGCCCCTGCTTTTCATTGGGGGTATGTTGCATCGTCTGCCGAGGCTTTTGCTTTCATAGGGAGTGATTTTTGTGTGCAAGTTTGGTACTAATCCCTCTAGAATTTTCCAAGTGTATATAATCATGTATCTCTCCCGCCTGCTTTCTAAGGAGTACAGGGTGAGGAACTTCAAGCGTTCCCGGTAATTGAGGTGTTTTATCGCAGTTATGTGTGCCATGGAAATTTTCTGTACATTTTCAATGTCAGCAGTTTCACCTGCCTTGAAAGGTGCTGTTAGTGTACATCAGTATTCCAGCCTAGATAGAACAAACGACCCGAAGAGAGTCATCATGGGCTTGGCATCCCTAATTTTGAAGGTTCTCATTATCCATCCTGTCATTTTTTCTAGCAGATGCGATTGATACATTGTTTTGGTCATGGAAAGTGAGATCCTCTGACATTATCTCTCCCAGGTCTTTTACATTAGTTTTTTGTTCTATTGTGTGGTTGGACTTTGTTTTATGCTCCGACATAGTTTTAATATCCTCACGTTTTCCATGTCGGAGCAATTGAAATTTCAGTACCTAAGTGTGCTGGATAACTCTGCCTGTAAATGGACCATATACGAGGCGTCACCCAGGACATCATCTTTGTAAGTAGCCAGTGTCCAGTATACTTGGGCTGGCAGCTACGTTGTGGAGAAAATGATCACCATGTCATTCGAGTCCGTGGAAAGGCTGGCGCCAGGGTTGTATGGAGGAGAGACGCCTCTAACTAACAGTCTGTTAACACGCATATAAGAAAATCCTCAACATGATTTTTCACCCTTTATTAGAAAAGGGTCATAATGCCTCATATTTACAGGCGCTTTGTGACCTAATAATAGTTTAATTCTTTCCCGTGATTAAAATAAAATGATTCTGAACGTCATAAATTTTTAGCTGTTGATTCATTCAATTAAATGGATAAAAACGTTGCTGGGGTTTAGGCTGTTTATGTACAAATTTTGCTGGATTCTGTGTAGTAATGGGAGAATGTCTCTTCTGGTAAACTTTAAACTTTCAGTGTTGATGTTTTCTTAAATTTTAAACTTTCAGTGTTGATGTTTTCTTAAATTTAAACTTTCAGTGTTGATGTTTTCTTAAACTTTAAACTTTCAATGTTGATGTTTTCTTAAACGAAGACTTTAGGTTGAGAACATTTTAATGTAATAATTTTATTAATCAAACTGGTTATTGTGATATAACTGTAAATGTCTCTTCTGAGCAGAAATAAGTCTCAGTGTTTGAATTTATTGGGTTATCCTAAATTTAAACTATACAATACGCCTTTGTGTTCGTAACATCTGTGTCCACAAGACCGTTCTGAAAAACTGTGTATATGTTATGTTCCTAGCGTTTAAAGACATCTTTAAAAATCACAGGTTCACTGGAAGGAGGAAATACGGTAAAGCGCACAGCAAAAATAAGGGAAGTTAGGTATCCACAGTTTATGTCCATTTATTCAAGAGCTGACTTTTTGGCCGCCATTGTGTGAACAACATCCAATTAAGATTTCGTTATTTTCGTAGAATCCTCAATTAGCATATATGTGGATACAAAAACACACGGAATAATAAGGGATAGGCTAAGAATTTGTAAAAGTCGTCTGTCACTGTTATTCTTGGATGCTACATTGATTCTGAATACACTTGTGGAAAATACTGTATATATTTTCCAGAAATACGGTAATTTATAGGTAAATAGATGGCCTATATTGTATTTAATAAAAAAATTTATAGAAAATGAGAAACTGAGCCTGCGCAGAAGACACTCGCCATTTTGGTTTTGAATTTGGAGTAGAAACGTTAGTGTAATTGGGAAGAATTTTTCGTGCTCTAGAGGTTAAAATTGGGTTGACACCTCTCAAATAGGAGGCGAAATTGTTGGATGTGCATTCCTGCATAACTTGAGATATCAGGCGACTGGACAAGACAACTCCAGGAACCTCAGATAAGTCTGTGATGTTTGTAACTCTGGCCAGTGTTATTTTCATGTATAGACAGAGGCTTTCTGAGTATGATACACCTTGATTTCCAGTCAAATTGGTGAGTGATTTTAAGATATTCTCCTTCTGTTATGTATATGTGTATATATATAACCCTTTATTAATTTTAATATACAGTCCACAAATTTATATATTTACCAGAATTCCTGGTGATGTATATTTCACTTGTAATTAATAGGTCTAGAGCAACTTGTGGTTATGACAGTGGTAGGTATCGAAGGGGGACATTTTTTGCGACCTAGGTGTCCCAAATTCCTACTTGTCTATGTAACTGATAAATAATAATTATCTTTGTTATCATTTACTGTTATGTACATAATGAGTTACAGATAAATGCAGTTTTCCACAACACTAGATTAAGTGATTTGGAAGACGAGTCTGCCGTATTTTGGTGCAGATCTTTATTGCCACAGGTCTGTCCTACAAAAATATAACTGAAAGCAAAATTTGATAACCAGAAACGAGTTAATTGAGCTACATGTGATCAAGATTTTCAGAAATAATATACAAATTTCTAAACCTTCCCTAAAAACCAGCCACTTCTGGTATTTTTTATCAGAAATCAGAGCACTAGAACTGGCAGACACGGTTAAGTGTCTATTTATTCCATAAATAGTTTTAGAATTTTTGTCTGAAGTTTTCAAGTGGGAAGATTGTCTTTACTACCTACATCTTCTGACGATGAGCTTAATGAAACTCTACTGACTGAAACTGACGTGAATGAAGTAACTGAAAAACGAGTTTTACTAGACGAAGATCCAACTTATCACTGTAAACTGACGTCTTCAGACAAGGTAAACTGGTACAACATCCGTTAAAGAAGAAAAATTCTTTAATTGATTTGATGATTACTCACAATTTTAGGAAATGCTACAAGCTAAGTCAGAGAGTAAATAATGGACTGTAATGGGACTTATCTTGAAAGACAGCTTTCGCCTACATAGCCGTCCCTGTAGGCGATGTCTTGAGAAGCTGTCGTATGCACTCTCTAAGGGCTGTGTGAAAAAAAAAATGTTATATATGTATAATTACCCCTAGGGGGTGTTGTGTCAGTATTTCAATAACTGAATACTGACGATTTGTACTGGTGTGGGCTCGATGGCCCTTGGATCACTGGGTATTGGTACATCAAATAATACATGAATGGATATCCACTGCGCAGCCGACCTACCCCTATCATGTATATCAGATGCACCTGGGTATTTGTAGCTGACCCATAGATGCACCCGGTTATCCGTTGCCTTGACTGAAGCAGATGTGCTCTTTGAAGAATGTTGCACTACACTCCATCAGGATCGCAACATTCGTTATTACACTGTTCATCAAGTATTGTTTATTCACAATCTTATCACTAAAGAAGCTGATCACACTTCTCTGTAAGTGTTTTGTTGTGTTCTTTGAAATTGTTTTATGCACACAAATGCGCGGATCAGTCTTCTTCGTTCGTTATCCTGGCATCAGTGTGTCCCTTGGCAAGGTTAAAAGCAATCTAAGCTAAGACGCCTCTCGCCACACTCCGCTTGCCCCCAGCACATAAAGGAAAAGTTGACATAGCATATTTCCCTTCCTTGCCAAACTTCCACCATGAAGCAATGCAAAATGCTTGATTCTTGCTGTCTGGGCATAGACAATGTATGTTATCTATAACATGGTAATAAAGTGGGTGCAGGATTTTCCTTAATTGTCCTGCTAAGGAACACTGGTCTCTTGGAAGGAGTCCCATGACCCGTAACTGGTACACGCTGGTTAAACATCTACTTAGGAAGTAAGCAAAATGCTTACCCCCTTCTGAGAGGGCTGGACCACTCAGGGCTGAAAAGGGCTGAAGGGGGCTGATATCCGCCCCCCCCCTGGAGAAAATTTCTCCACACACACACACACACACACACACAACGCATGAGAAATGTAAACCTAGAAGCCTCAAGTAATAATTGAATAAACATGCATAAACAAGTAATGCAGCCTCATAATTACTTGGCAGAGTAAACACTGTTAGATCATATGATTTATTATCACTTTTCTTTTTGTATCTAATAATTTATTACTAGAAGCTTAGGATGACTTTGATCATGAGGGAAATATGCTTTCAGGCGAGCAATAAGTCTCGTCACTGCTTTGGTTCTTTTTTTTCTAAGAAAAGCCTCTTAAAATTCCAAGTAAATCCAAATTGCATAACTCTACTTGCCAGTCTTTAACAAACTGGATCTCAACTCTGCTTCCTTATGATAGTGTACAAGTTGTGAGAAGCACGTCTGGTGTACAAGTTGTGAGAAGCACGTCTAGTGTACAAGTTGTGAGAAGCACGTCTGGTGTACAAGCTGTGAGAAGCACGTCTGGTGTACAAGTTGTGAGAAGCACGTCTGGTGTACAAGTTGTGAGAAGCACGTCTAGTGTACAAGTTGTGAGAAGCACGTCTGGTGTACAAGTTGTGAGAAGCACGTCTGGTGTACAAGTTGTGAGAAGCACGTCTAGTGTACAAGTTGTGAGAAGCACGTCTGGTGTACAAGTTGTGAGAAGCACGTCTGGTGTACAAGTTGTGAGAAGCACGTCTAGTCTGTCATTACTAGAAGACGTATGAGATTGTTCCTAATGAGCAACTTGTCAGCACCAGACTTTGTGAATGCACTTCTGAATATTGGCATTTAGAATAATAATAATAATAATAATAATAATAATAATAATAATAATAATACTGATATAATATTTATTCTAATAAGTATATTATTATTATTATTATTATTATTATTATTATTATTATTATTATTATTATTATTATTATATCCTGGAATTCAGAAGTGCTTGAAATATTATGCCTTTTCTGGCGCACTAAAAAAAAATTTGGCTTTAAAGCTAAAGAATTTATCAAATTATGATATTGTTTAAACATAAAGCATATAATTTATTACGCATTTTCCTTTAGCAATTTTTTGATACATTATTTTTTTCTAAGACTTACAGTAAATCCTAATACATGTATTATCCTTAAAAAATTATCCATAATTATTTTACGTTGTATGTTTGAGTTTCATTAAGATCAGTCTATTAAATTCAGTGATTTAAACATGTTTCTTGAAAGGGTACTTAGTTATTGCCTCTTTTTATTTTTATTTAATCCTGGAGAGTTTTCACTTCAGATTTTCAATACTAGTGTAATATAACTTGGAAAAAACTCTCGATTATTGGCAAGTGTAAGTATTCTCTAGTCACTGGTATACAGATATTCAAGATTTTGGTCTCCATGCGGTAACTTGAGAAGCCTCTTCTAATTGGTTTTACTTTCAATTCTGGTGTAGCATGAAGATAGCAATTTAGAAGAGTACTGTCATGTTTATTGTAGAGTTTACGTGCAAATTATCCAAATTTATTTTGAACAAGTCGTGCTACAGCTTATAAAAAATCTTACGAATGCCTAATTTGAATACCTTCTATTGTTAGTAGGTGTTGCATCATATGGGAAGAATGACGTATTAGTTTAGGCTTTATTATGTGCTAATTAGCAAATGTACTAATGTCAGTTAAATAAGTATAATTATGTGATTCCAAATTATAACAGGAGAATTCGTTTTCTTCTCTGCTTCATACCATCAGTCCTGGTGTGTTTTGATCAACAGAAGGAACGTTATGTTACTCTGGAGTACAAGACCAAATTTGTTTTTCATTAAGTAAATTGTGATACATATTTCCAGTCAATACTTTGGAGAATGCCTCTTCTGATCGGCTTCAAACCCTTAATGCTGCCTCGTTTCTTCTGGTGGATAATAAACTATCAGTGTCGGTGCAACTTTGTCAATATGTTAATGTAGTTAAAACACTCAGAATCGTTTTATTTCGTGCAATGACAATAAAATGGCTACTCAGCTTCGAACTGTGAACGTTATTACATCTTAGAGAGTAATTTTCAATTAGCTTCGTAGTATCAAATTTCCAAATTTTAGGTCCAGTGACATCGCAGGTCACTTGCAGAGGTCACCGGACCTGTTTGTGACTTCTTTCTTTAGGGGTACGTAAAGAGCACAGTTTACGTACCACCACTACCTGCAACCCTGGAGGAGATGAAAATTTCGATCATTGAAGCAGTTCGCATGATAACACCAGATATGCTGCAGAGCATTTTTACTATAATTTTTACTATAATTTTTACTATAATTTCAATTTACTCTCAACATTTTTGACATTTAATAACCATTACTTGTCTAATTACCTTTACCTGTTTTAATACCACATTTACTCTTAATTACCTTGTACTGCCAAATAACCTCAAGTATAACTACCAGTGCAATATTGAATGAAATAAACATTACTTTTTCACTTTTTTTGTAATCATTATTACTTACTAAAATTTTATTAAACACCATATTTACTACCAGTCAATTTTACTTTTGTACATTAAACATTATTTTATACTTCCCATAACATTTTGTTGCCAAATTTTCAAGTTTGTATATTCAACTCCAACCTTTATATTATCCTTTGTACCTGTGTACCTGTGTACCTGTTTACCTGTGTACCTGTGTACCTGTGTACCTGTCTACCATCTTACTATCATATTATAACCAAGACATTACCATTGTTATTTTTTACTATTATTCTTTTGGTACTTTAATTGTGAATTTTATTTTGTCAATTTAAATCTAGTTATACTCTTGATCTTGTCAACAACCTATACCAGACTCTAGTGCAATTGCAAGTACCATTTCAATTTGTATTTTTATATTATAAGTTTATATTGTAAGTCCTACTCTAAGATTGTTTTCATATCTTAGTGACTATATTGTGTGTGCAATTAGTGTATATTTCAATTATATTATTGTTCAAGGCCCTTAACTATCTTTTGCTAACTAGTACCAACTACCTCATATATATATATATATATATATATATATATATATATATATATATATATATATATTTTTTTTCTACTTTTTTTATTATTTTGCTACCTTAACTTGTATATTTTATTTTGTCAATTGAAATCTAGTTATACTCTAATTCTTGTAAACATCTTATATAACACCTTAGTGCAATTACAACTGAGAGTCTTGTGCCTTTTTTATATTATTAGATTAAACTCAGTTGTACTATAGCTCATTCTAGCTCAATACATAGTACCAAAGTCTTTATATTAGACCATAGAGCCTGGTGCTATTTTTAATTTGTATTTCTACATTATTAGATTAAACCTAGTTGTACTATTGCTCACTCTAGGTCAATACATAGACTATACCAAAGTCATCACATTAGACCTTAGTGCAATTACAAGTGAGAGTCTTGTGCTATTTTTAATTTGTATTTTTATATTATTAGTTTATACCTAGTTGTACTTTAGCTCATTCCAGCACAACACATAGACAACAACTTCATTATGTGTATTAGTGACTATACTCTACATGACCAAAATGCTATAGCTATATACTTGTCCAAACTTCCCACCACTACAGATATCAGTACTAAAACTCAACACACAACTCAGGATATAAATAACCATAATTTAAACCTAGAAGATGATTGATCACGTTGACCCTGATCTAAACCTACATAATCTGACACAATCAAAACCTATTGGAAAGTAACTGCCTTTACTACACAGCATCACAAGCCAGCACTATCCTAAACAATGATAAAAGTCTATCAGTACTTAACTACAACATCAGGTCCTTAAGCAAACACTATGATGACCTCCTGGCACTCCTTGAATCACTAAAGACACCCTTCTCCTGCATTATTCTTACCGAGACCTGGCTTAAGCAGGACACAATAGATATCTACCCTCTACCAGGATACACAGCAATCCACAACTGCAGACCATACCAAGTTGGGGGTGGTATTGCAATCTATTACTCTAACCAATTATCTTGTATCAGCACCAATTGCTTTAGTGATGAATATGGAGAATACATTTTTGCTAATTTTACTGTAAAAAACCTTAAGACGCCTATAACAATCGGTGCCATTTACCGGATACCCCACACTAACATCCCAAACTTCAGTGAGAAATTAAAGGCACTAATAACAAACAGACAAATGAATAAGCACCACCTTCTCTTAGCTGGAGACTTCAACATCAACCTTGGCCTACTAGATGATCAGCCTGTAACTGATTTCATCAACAATATGAACAACACACTTCTCATACCAACAATAACTAAACCAACCAGGCTCACTGAAACAAGTGCAACCATAATAGACCACATATGGACCAATATACTAGCCCCCCCTTAAATCAGGAATAATCACAGATAGCACTACAGACCACTACCCTACCTTCCTCTTGACAAACAGTAAACCACCACTTGAATACAACAAAGTCTCATTTAGACTCCATGATGAGGCCTCAATAAGGAAGTTCACAGCTGACCTAGAGACTGTTGACTGGCCTACAGAATTCTCCAAGGCCAATGGTATTGACGACTGGACAGACATTTTTCTTAAACTACTTAGACTATACAACAAACATTGTCCTATAAAAACGAAACAGATCACAAACAAACGGCTTGGTTGCCCATGGCTAACCAGCACCATTCTGAAATCCATTGATAAGAAACACCAATATGAAAAGCAATATAGACAGAGCTTAATACACAAAGATATTCTTAAACACTATTCATCAGTCCTCACCAAAGTAATAAAGAAAGCCAAACAACTATACTACTCCAGTAGATTCACTGACACAAGAGGAGATATAAAAAAGACCTGGAAAACACTCTCTCAGATTCTAGGGACCCACAAACTGAAAAAAACAAGAATATTGTCCTAATGAAACACCACTGCAACCCACCGACACAGCTAATAAGATAAACGACTTCTTCTCAACCATAGGTTCTAATCTCGCCAATAAAATCCCACGTACCAATGCCCATGCCGGGGACTACCTAGATGGGAATTTCCCAAATTCCTTCTATCTTGCTCTAACTGAGCCCACGGAAGTCACCGAGATTATAAAGTCACTTAAAAATAACTCAGGGAATCTGTCTCATGTCCCACCATTATTGTACAAGAGAGTGGCCCATGTCCTCTCGCATACTATCTCATTGCTTTTTAACAAGTCACTAGAAGCTAGCACCTTCCCGAAACTACTCAAGACGGCAAGGGTTACACCAATACATAAAGGTGGTGACCCTACAGATTTAAACAACTATAGGCCAATATCAAACTTACCATTGCTATCCAAAATCTTTGAGAAACTCGTGCACAGGAAACTATATTCATTTATAACGTCACAAAACATACTCAACCCCTGCCAATTTGGATTCAGGAAAAATAAAAGCACTAACGATGCAATTATAAAAATGCTAGATCTGCTTTACACAGCATTGGAAAATAAGGAATATCCACTAGGAATTTTTATTGACCTAAGAAAAGCTTTTGACACAGTAGACCACGGCATCCTTCTCCACAAACTTGACCACTATGGTATAAGAGGCCATGCGCTTGCATATTTCAAATCTTACCTTACGAATAGGTATCAGTATGTCACCATTAAAGACACAGCATCAACAACACAGCCACTTGATACTGGAGTTCCGCAGGGAAGTGTCCTTGGTCCCTTGCTCTTCCTCATATACATCAATGATCTTCCAAACGTATCTCGACACCTGAACCCCATTCTCTTTGCTGACGACACGACTTATGTCATCTCTCACCCTAATCTTGCAACCCTCAACACCATTGTTAATGAGGAGCTGATCAAAATATCGACTTGGATGACAGCCAATAAACTTACGCTTAACGTTGACAAAACCTACTACATTATGTTTGATAGCAGAGCAGGAGATGCGCAAATTAACATTAAGATCGACAACACTCTAATTACCAGGCATAATGAGGGCAAATTCCTAGGCCTATACCTCGACAACAACCTGAACTTCAGCACCCATATCCAACACATAACCAAAAAAGTATCCAAAACGGTTGGGATCCTCTCCAAGATACGATACTACGTGCCGCAAACTGCCCTTCTCACACTATACCATTCATTTATATATCCATACCTCACCTATGCTATCTGTGCTTGGGGTTCAACTGCAGCAACACACCTAAAGCCAATAATAACCCAACAAAAAGCCGCAGTAAGAATAATCACTAAATCCCAACCCTGGCAACACACCCCCCCACTCTTCATTGATCTAAACTTACTCCCTGTTCAGTACATCCACACTTGCTACTGTGCAATCTACATCTACAGGACCTTAAATTCCAATATTAACCTTGACCTAAAACGCTTTCTTGATAGTTGTGACAGAACCCACAGGCACAACACCAGACACAAACATCTCTATGACATTCCCCGTTTCCGACTAAACCTTTACAAAAATTCAATGTATGACAAAGGCCCTAAAATCTGGAGCACCCTACCTGAAAATTCCAAAACTGCAGACACATTCATCACCTTCAAAACTACCATCAGAAAACATCTTATCTCCCTGATACACCCTGTCAACTAATACGAATACCACCTGGTGGTTCACACTTTCACTCAAAATAATGAATCTTAACTTGTCATAAGTTGGCCTGTGATACTCCAATACTGAAACTACGTATAGTGCCAAAACAAAAGCATTCACATTGCTAAACTCACAACTAGTATTTAGTCACTTAGCCATAATACCAACTTATCTCATAATTTTGTAACATTTTAAACCTAAGATTTAATATAAGTCTGCCCGAAATGCCTAGCCATGCTAGGCGTTCTAGTGGTACACTCTGTAATTATTATTTTACTACATGTAAACCACACAATAACCAAATTCTGTAAACTCAGCATTGTAATACTTATAGAGAATAAAGTTTGAATTGAAACTGGACTATCACATCGGTGTTTGCCGAGCAACCAGAGAGGCGCATAGTGAGTGCCTTTAATGCTACCCTATACCACATGAAACTGAATGAAATCCTGCATCTGAAGCTACTAACTGTGAAAGACTGTTGCAATAAAGTTGCATTTTATACCTTTTTGAAATCACGGAATGTTGTTATGGCCACCCTAAGGAATTTTGTGGCCACTAAGAAATTGGTCTTTCATGTTGAAAAACTAAACTGAATATTGAAACATTTAATATCTACTCACATATATTTTCTGCCATTTAGGGGATAATATTTGATAATGTAATATTAAACATTAAGTGCTTATTTACATAGCACGGTCTTCCATGACTCCAGAGTAGTATAACTTCAGTGTAGTTTATTAAGATCAGTCTCATGGTCTCCCATGAGACTGTAATTATAGGGATGAACACAAAATAATAAATGATTTAATTCATGGAATTTTCTCACCAAATGTATTTTTTAAAGTCCATCTCTATGGAAATAACGCGTCATTTATCGAAGAATGATTTATCATGTAACGTTACAGCTTAAACATTAACTGGTATACAATGTTCACATATGTGCATATGCATACTTACAGGCAAGCATACGCGCGCTCTCAAATTCACACATGTATACATAAAATGGACATGGGTATACAGAAGCATACACATTTGCATATGCATATTTATACACATGCACATATTCACATACATGTATACATGTGTGCAAGTGTTTATCCATATATTCATACTTGTACAGTCATACACACATGAATAGTTACCTGCACTCAAGTACACATGTACACATACACAAGCACATGTGCACATATTAAATACATATATACGTTCATATATATACAAACACATATATGCACACATATTCACACACATAAAATCATAAATGCTGATGCACAAATACTCGTATGTACATGCCATCAAAAGCATATACATATGCACGTGCATATATATATATATATATATATATATATATATATATATATATATATATATATATATATATATATATATATATATATATATATATATATATATATGCTGTAAAGAATTTTTATGAGGATAGTGAGGCTCGGGTTAGGATGTGTAGAAGAGAGGGAGAATACTTCCCGGTAAAAGTAGGTCTTAGACAGGGATGTGTAATGTCACCATGGTTGTTTAATATATTTATAGATGGGGTTGTAAAAAAAGTAAATGCTTGGGTGTTCGGGAGAGGGGTGGGATTAAATTATGGGGAATTAAATACAAAATGGGAAGTGACACAGTTACTTTTTGCTGATGATACTGTGCTTATGGGAGATTCTAAAGAAAAATTGCAAAGGTTAGTGGACGAATTTGGGAGTGTGTGTAAAGGTAGAAAGTTGAAAGTGAACATAGAAAAGAGTAAGGTGATGAGGGTATCAAACTATTTAGAGAAAGAAGAATTGGATATCAAATTGGGGAGGAGTATGGAAGAAGTGAATGTTTTCAGATATTTGGGAGTTGACGTGTCGGCAGATGGATTTATGAAGGATGAGGTTAATCATAGAACTGATGAAGGAAAAAAGGTGAGTGATGCATTGAGGTATATGTGGAGACAAAAAATGTTATCTATGGAGGCAAAGAAGGGAATGTATGAAAGTATAGTAGTACCAACACTTTTATATGGGTGTGAAGCTTGGGTTGTAAATGCTGCAGCGAGGAGGCGGTTGGAGGCAGTGGAGATGTCTGTCTAAGGGCAATGTGTGGTGTAAATATTATGGAGAAAATTCGGAGTGTGGAAATTAAGAGAAGGTGTGGTGTTAATAAAAGTATTAGAGGGCTGAAGATGGTTTGTTGAGGTGGTTTAGTCATTTAGAGAGAATGAACCAAAGTAGAATGATATGGAGAGCGTATAAATCTGTAGGGGAAGGAAGGCAGGGTAGGGGTCCTCGAAAAGGTTGGAGGGAGGGGGAAAAGGAGGTGTTGTGGGCGAGGGTTTGCACTTCCAGCAAGCGTGCGTGAGCGTGTTAGATACGAGTGAATGGAGACGAATGGTATTTGGGACCTGACGAGCTGTTGGAGTGTGAGCAGGATAATATTTAGTGAACGGATTCAGGGAAACCGGTTATTTTATATAACCGGACTTGAGTCCTGGAAATGGGAAGTACAGTGCCTGTACTCTAAAGGAGGGGTTTGGGATATTGGCAGTTTGGAGGAATATATTGTGTATTTTCACATGTATATACTTCAAACTGTTGTATTCTGGGCACCTCTGCAAAAACAGTGATTATGTGTGAGTGAAGTGAAAGTGTTGAATGATGAAAGTATTTTCTTTTTGGGGATTTTCTTTTTTGGGTCACCCTGCCTCGGTGGGAGGCGACCGACGTGTTGAAAAAAAAAGCAAAAGAAATATATATATATATATATATATATATATATATATATATATATATATATATATATATATATATATATATATATATATATATATATTATGAATAACTATATATATATATTATGAATAACACTGCACTAGCCAAGGAGTCGAACCCATGCTGTTTTGACCCGCCTCATGTCCTTCGATTGTGGCTACAACATCTAGCTTGGCTGGATGCACCGTTGTTAAGGATTGTGTGGTCTAGTGGTCTAAAGCGTCATGCGTTTTCTCTCACCATGAGGCGGGTCAAAACAGCATGGGTTCGACTCCTTGGTTAGTGCAGTGTTGTTATTAATCAATACCACTTGTTCCGTGGGAGCAATAATGTATGTACAGTCATGTATTATTTCTTAATAATGCAAGGAAGTAGACGGGGCCGGGCTTGTAGGAGGGTCGCATAGGGACCGACACCCATTTAGTTTTTTATTTAGTTATTTATGTAATGTAGTTACATGAATTGTTTTTTGCTTCCACAAAAGCTTTAGACTGTATCATGACAATGCCTATGCCAATTGGCTTCAAATTTTCCATGCCTCTGTACGGTCTCCAGGAAAAGGCTCCTGTAACTATTGATCTGGTCAGTGTTGTGAAGATCATTCCAAGTTTCGGTTTTCAAGCAATACTTTGAGAGAGCCTCCAGGGACCGGTTTTAAAATTTCAACAGTGGTGTAGAAAATACTTTGGATTGTTATTGGAGTATGTAGATGCTAGTATGTCAGTTTTGAAAAGGTGATGTATACTTTTATGTAAATTATCCTGGCTATGCTTTCTCTCTCTAAAAACTGATGCATTTCATGAGAAAAATAATTAACTAAGTAATGGAAAATCTGCGCTGATACATTTTGCTGACCAGAAAGTTTGCATTGGTGCTAGGCAGTGGATGTTCCATTTTGTCTATTCTATTAAATAGTGATATTTTTTTTTGTTCATTATTTAAAGAGTGCCTCGTCTTATCTGTTTCATACGTTTCCCGGTAATTTCCTTTATAAGAGCGATGATACCTTATATAATTAAGCTGTGTAGACGCAAATTTGTCAGTACACTGACTTTGTCAACAAATTTCAAATCTATGGTTACCATACGATTAGGGGAAAATGACTCTCCTTGTAGGCTTCAAACTTTTAGAACTGGCGAGTCTTAATTAGAAGGTTAAAAACTTAAATGGACTTTGCAGAATCCAATTTCCAAAATTTATTTGTAAAATATATAGGATGTCATAATTTTTTGAACGGTATGTAATTTGACTATAAAGCTGAAAAAAAATCTTTATAACGTTTTAAACTTATCCTGCACATTTTTTACTTAAAATCTTTTAAGTGGTTTATCTGATATAGTAATATTTTAGGCAAAAATTTTCAGGCAGTTTCTCTAAAGATTTTTTCAGGAATTTCCTTCAGAGGTTTATGAGATATAAATTTTATCTTAAACCTGAATCAAATTTTAATATTTAACCTAATTGAAATATGGCCCATTATTTTTTACGATGGTCGAAAATGTGTCACACGTGAGAGAATAACCTGTGTGATCTTCACGATCATCAGTCTGTTGATTTCTGTAATTTATACGAGAGATCAACAGCCTTGAATACTAGTCTCTATCGCAGGGGATATCAGTATTTGCATAAGATCCAAATTTATACTGTGATAGTGACTCACCTGAGACCTTTTCAATGTAATAATTTCAGAGCAGCTTTTCTGACCACCTTCAAACTTTCAGCATTCGTAAATATTAATTAGAGAAAGGATTGGATTGTTATTGAGCTGTGTAGGTGCCATTTTACCAGTTTTATATATTCAAATAGGACAGTGATTTATCTGTGATGATAGAAGTGTCTCTTCCGGCTGTCATCAAACCTAGAAGTTCAGTTTGTTATTTGAAAATGCAGGTGCCAGTTTTACCATAAAAATAATAAAATACGTTTTTCTGTGAGATAAATTGAGAATGTCACTACAGGTCAACAGTGTTACCAGACAGTGTAACTCATAAATGACAATTTTGCTGAACAAATTGAGATAATACTAGTGTGAAAACTTATGCATGACTCTAATGATCTGATTCGAACCTTCATTGATGTATGTTCCTTAGAGGCAGGTTTGGATAACTACAGCACCTGGTCATCTTAGGGTGTTGACGTATAGGTCCTGAACTTGTTATGGATGCCAGACTTTGGTGCTATCTTTCTTGTATGTTAAGTTAAACTCTTGCTTCTATTAATGGTATAATTATTAAGAGAGATCCTCGAGGTGGTACCTTTAAATAATTACCAGAATTTTTGTTTAATTTTCTTCTATTTATCACATGCGATCTACATTGAATTTTCACTACTGATATTTGCATCCAGGGGAAATTATTATTCATCTCCTCAGGTTAATGTTGTAAAGTTATTCCATATTTTGGTTTCTGAGCGATAATTTAAGAAATGAATTAGGAGATGTATTTGATGTCGTAAGTTTAGTCTGGTTCCGTGCGGCAACAATAGTGAGTTTTCTAGACAACTTCAGACTTTTGACGTTAAAGAACCTTACTTAAATTAATATTTAGATTTTTTGCTAGTTGCATTAAAAAGGATTTTGAAAAAAAAAATTCTCTTTTTTGACCAAAAAGAAATTAGGGTGTCAAGCCGAAATTTACACAAAAATATTAAATTATTTCAAACGTAATCAGTAACATTTGTAAAAAGTTCCTTGTGGCTGTTTAGGATAAATTAATTATTTACAAAATACAACAGATATTAAGTGTACACGTATTAAATGTACACATGTATACATATGCAAACTCAAATATGTTCATCTCTTCCGTCATAAAGTTGTCAGGACCTGCAACAATCTGGAGAGTGATGTAGTGGAGACAGGATGCATACATGGTTTTAAGAAGAGGTACAATAAAGCTCTTGGAGCAGGTGGTGTATCTCATATCGACCAGCGAAGAAACGGAGGCAGGCGCTGTGACCCTTGCAACTAAAAATAGGTGAATACAAATAGGTGAGTACATGCATGCATACACACACATGCAGGCGTATGCCCCACACATACATATGCCTGCATGTGCATACGCACGCACATATATACACAACAGCATATATTTACACAAGCATACATGCGCGCTTGTATTCATATGTACATACACATGGACACAATACACATACATGCATTTGTATACATATGAAAAGTTTTAAATTATTATGTACATAGATATGCACACATACAAACATGTACATGCATACATGTTTGAATTCATACACATAGGAATATACAAGTACATGCATACGTAAACCTGTGAACATCAAACATATGCACCCACAAACATACATATGCACGCATACACTTATGCATATACACACTAATGAATGCATTTGCACACATACACAAACATGCACTTTGCGTGCATGCCTGCACTCACAGTTTAAAAACTGTATGCACTTCTGCGTGCACCCCCTTGGTGGGAATCTTATAAATATATATATATATTCATACACAAACTTATGCATAGTCTCACTAATGAATACATACGCGCGTATACATAATTTTATATTTTGATGTATTAGTAACATATGACCTCCCCACACGATACCTCTTGCGGTATCGTGCAGGGAAGTAATGGAATACTGTAATACCTTTCTTAGATAACCCAGCGATTAGCACAAATCTAGTTATAATATTCATGGGACAGAGCTGAGGCGATGGCCATCACAGCACCAGACAAAATTGGATCAGTTAGGGTTTTATAAAATCAAGTGGAATGTTGTTGCAAATTCTTAGAATAAAAAAGCTTCTCCAACATCAAAACAACCTTTTGAGGCCTCCAGTGTAACATGACGTAGTTACAGTGTCACACAGTGTAACATGACGTAGTTACAGTGTCACACAGTGTAACATGACGTAGTTACAGTGTCACACAGTGTAACATGACGTAGTTACAGTGTCACACAGTGTAACATGACGTAGTTACAGTGTCACACAGTGTAACATGACGTAGTTACAGTGTCACACAGTGTAACATGACGTAGTTACAGTGTCACACAGTGTAACATGACGTAGTTACAGTGTTACACAGTGTAAGATGATGACATAGTTACAGTGTCACACAGTGTAACATGATGACGTAGTTACAGTGTCACACAGTGTAACATGATGACGTAGTTACAGTGTCACACAGTGTAACATGACGTAGTTACAGTGTCACACAGTGTAACATGACGTAGTTACATTGTCACACAGTGTAACATGATGACGTAGTTACATTGTCACAAAATTGTAACATGATGACGTAGTTACAGTGTCACACAGTTTAACATGATGACGTAGTGTCACACAGTGTAACATGACGTAGTTACAGTGTCACACAGTGTAACATGACGTAGTTACAGTGTCACACAAATTAACATGATGACGTAGTGTCACACAGTGTAACATGATGACGTAGTTACAGTGTCACACAGTGTAACATGATGACGTAGTTACAGTGTCACACAGTGTAACATGATGACGTAGTGTCACACAGTGTAACATTATGACGTTACAGTGTCACACAGTGTAACATGATGACGTAGTTAGTGTCACACATTGTAACATGACGTAGTTACATTGTCACACAGTGTAACATAATGACGTAGTTACATTGTCACACAGTGTAACATGATGACGTAGTGTCACACTGTGTAACATGACGTAGTTACAGTGTCACACAATGTAACATGACGTAGTTACAGTGTCACACAGTGTAACATGATGACGTAGTTACAGTGTCACACAGTGTAACATGATGACGTTGTTAGTGTCACACAGTGTAACATGATGACGTAGTTACAGTGTCACACAGTGTAACATGATGACGTAGTTACAGTGTCACACAGTGTAACATGACGTAGTTACAGTGTCACACAGTGTAACATGATGACGTAGTTACAGTGTCACACAGTGTAACATGATGACGTAGTTACAGTGTCACACAGTGTAACATGATGACGTAGTTACAGTGTCACACAGTGTAACATGATGACGTAGTTAGTGTCACACAGTGTAACATGATGACGTAGTTACAGTGTCACACAGTGTAACATGATGACGTAGTGTCACACAGTGTAACATGACACAGTTACAGTGTCACACAGTGTAACATGACGTAGTTACAGTGTCACACAGTGTAACATGATGACGTAGTTACAGTGTCACACAGTTTAACATGACGTAGTGTCACACAGTGTAACATGATGACGTAGTTACAGTGTCACACAGTGTAACATGACGTAGTTACAGTGTCACACAGTGTAACATGATGACGTAGTGTCACACAGTGTAACATGATGACGTAGTTACAGTGTCACACAGTGTAACATGATGACGTAGTTACAGTGTCACACAGTGTAACATGATGACGTAGTTACAGTGTCACACAGTGTAACATGATGACGTAGTGTCACACAGTGTAACATGACACAGTTACAGTGTCACACAGTGTAACATGACGTAGTTACATTGTCACACAGTGTAACATGATGACGTAGTTACATTGTCACACAGTGTAACATGATGACGTAGTGTCACACAGTGTAACATGATGACGTAGTTACAGTGTCACACAGTGTAACATGATGACGTAGTTACAGTGTCACACAGTGTAACATGATGACGTAGTTACAGTGTCACACAGTTTAACATGACGTAGTGTCACACAGTGTAACATGACGTAGTTACAGTGTCACACAGTGTAACATGATGACGTAGTTACATTGTCACACAGTGTAACATGACGACGTAGTTACACTGTCACCCAGTGTAACATGACGTAGTGTCACACAGTGTAACATGATGACGTAGTTACAGTGTCACACAGTGTAACATGATGACGTGGTTAGTGTCACACAGTGTAACATGATGACGTACTTAGTGTCACACAGTGTAACATGATGACGTAGTTACATTGTCACACAGTGTAACATGATGACGTAGTTATATTGTCACACAGTGTAACATGATGACGTAGTTACAGTGTCACACAGTGTAACATGATGACGTAGTTACAGTGTCACACAGTGTAACATGATGACGTAGTTACATTGTCACACAGTGTAACATGACGTAGTTACAGTGTCACACAGTGTAACATGATGACGTAGTTACAGTGTCACACAGTGTAACATGATGACGTAGTTACATTGTCACACAGTGTAACATGATGACGTAGTTACAGTGTCACACAGTGTAACATGATGACGTAGTTACAGTGTCACACAGTGTAACATGATGACGAAGTTACATTGTCACACAGTGTAACATGATGACGTAGTTACATTGTCACACAGTGTAACATGACGTAGTTACAGTGTCACACAGTGTAACATGATGACGTAGTTACAGTGTCACACAGTGTAACATGACGTAGTTACATTGTCACACAGTGTAACATGACGTAGTTACAGTGTCACACAGTGTAACAGGATGACGTAGTTACAGTGTCACAAAGTGTAACATGATGACGCAGATACAGTGTCACACAGTGTAACATGACGTAGTTACAGTGTCACACAGTGTTTTAAAATTTTTTAATATTCTTTAACTAGGAAAATGCGTCCTTTTTTCGATGTGGGATTTAATTACTACGTTTTCATGGGATTAAAGTATTTTTGACTGGTAGTGACACGCAGCCTTAATGACCTTCTTGTAGTATTCTTGACTGGTAGTGATATGCAGCCTTTATGACCTACCTGTAGTATTCTTGACTGGTAGTTATATGCAGCCTTAATGACCTTCCTGTAGTATTCTTGACTGGTAGTGATATGCAGCCTTAATGACCTTCCTGTAGTATTCTTGACTGGTAGTGATATGCAGCCTTAATGACCTTCCTGTAGTATTCTTGACTGCAGCCTTAATTGCCTTCCTGTAGTATTCTTGACTGGTAGTGATATGCAGCCTTATTGACGTTTCTGTAGTATTCTTGACTGGTAGTCATATGCAGCCTTAATGACCTTCCTGTAGTATTCTTGACTGGTAGTCATATGCAGCCTTAATGACCTTCCTGTAGTATTCTTGACTGGTAGTGATATGCAGCCTTAATGGCCTTCCTGTATTATTCTTGACTGGTAGTCATATGCAGCCTTAATGACCTTCCTGTAGTATTCTTGACTGGCAGTGATGTGCAGCCTTAATGACCTTCCTGTAGTATTCTTGACTGGTAGTGATATGCAGCCTTAATGACCTTCCTGTAATATTCTTGACTGGTTGTCATATGCAGCCTTAATGACCTTCCTGTAGTATTTTTGACTGGTAGTGATAGGCAGCCTTAATGACCTTCCTGTAGTATTCTTGACTGGTAGTGATATGCAGCCTTAATGACCTTCCTGTAGTATTCTTGACTGGTAGTGATAGGCAGCCTTAATGACCTTCCTGTAGTATTCTTGACTGGTAGTGATATGCAGCCTTAATGACCTTCCTGTAGTATTCTTGACTGGTAGTGATATGCAGCCTTAATGACCTTCCTGTAGTATTCTTGACTGGTAGTGATAGGCAACCTTAATGACCTTCCTGTAGTATTCTTGACTGGTAGTGATATGCAACCTTAATGGCCTTCCTGTAGTATTCTTGACTGGTAGTCATATGCAGCCTTAATGACCTTCCTGTAGTATTCTGGACTGGTAGTCATATGCAGCCTTAATGACCTTCCTGTAGTATTCTTGCCTGGTAGTCATATGCAGCCTTAATGACCTTCCTGTAGTATTCTTGACTGGTAGTCATATGCAGCCTTAATGACCTTCCTGTAGTATTCTTGACTGGTAGTCATATGCAGCCTTAATGACCTTCCTGTAGTATTCTTGACTGGTAGTCATATGCAGCCTTAATGACCTTCCTGTAGTATTCTTGACTGTTAGTCATGTGCAGCCTTAATGACCTTCCTGCAGTATTCTTGACTGGTAGTCATATGCAGCCTTAATTATCTTCCTGTAGTCTTCTTGACTGGTAGTCATATGCAGTCTTAATGACCTTCCTGTAGTATTCTTGACTGGTAGTGATATGCAGCCTTCATGACCTTCCTCTAGTATTCTTGACTGGTAGTCATATGCAGCCTTAATGACCTTCCTCTATTATTCTAGAGTGGTAGTGATAGGCAGCCTTTATGGCCTTCCTGTAGTATTCATGACTGAATTGATATGCAGCCTTAATGACCTTCCTGTAGTATTCTTGACTGATAGTGATATGCAGCCTTAATGGCCTTCCTATAGTATTCTTGACTGGTAGTGATATGCAGCCTTTATGACCTTCCTGTAGTATTTTTGACTGGTAGTGATATGCAGCCTTAATGAACTTCCTGTAGTATTTTTGACTGGTAGTGATATGCAGCCTTAATGACCTTCCTGTAGTATTCTTGACTAGTAGTGATATGCAGCCTTAATGACCTTCCTTTAGTATTCTTGACTAGTAGTGATATGCAGCCTTAATGACCTTCCTGTAGTATTTTTGACTGGTAGTGATATGCAGCCTTAATGACCTTCCTGTAGTATTTTTGACTGGTAGTGATATGCAGCCTTAATGACCTTCCTGTAGTATTCTTGACTGGTAGTGATATGCAGCCTTAATGACCTTCCTTTAGTATTCTTGACTAGTAGTGATATGCAGCCTTAATGACCTTCCTGTAGTATTCTCGACTGGTAGTGATATGCAGCCTTAATGGCCTTTCTGTAGTATTCGTGATTGGAATGATATGCAGCCTTAATGACCTTCCTGTAGTATTCTTGACTGAAGCCTTAATTGCCTTCCTGTAGTATTCTTGACTGGTAGTGATATGCAGCCTTAATGACCTTCCTGTAGTATTCTTGACTGAAGCCTTAATTGCCTTCCAGTAGTATTCTTGACTGGTAGTGATATGCAGCCTTAATGGTCTTCTTGTAGTATTCTTGACTGTTAGTGATATGCAGCCTTAATGACCTTCCTGTAGTATTCTTGACTGGTAGTGATATGCAGCCTTAATGGCCTTCCTTTAGTATTTTTGATTGGTAGTGATAGGCAGCCTCAATGACCTTCCTGTAGTATTTTCGACTGGTAGTGATAGGCAGCCTTAATGACCTTCCTCTAGTATTCTTGACTGGTAGTGATATGCAGCCTTAATGACCTTCCTTTAGTATTCTTGACTAGTAGTGATATGCAGCCTTAATGACCTTCCTGTAGTATTCTTGACTGGTAGTCATATGCAGCCTTAATGACCTTCCTGTAGTATTCTTGACTGGTAGTGATATGCAGCCTTAATGACCTTCCTGTAGTATTCTTGACTAGTAGTGATATGCAGCCTTAATGACCTTCCTGTAGTATTCTTGACTGGTAGTGATATGCAGCCTTAATGACCTTCCTGTAGTATTCTTGACTGGTAGTGATATGCAGCCTTAATGGCCTTCCTGTAGTATTCTTGACTGGAATGATATGCAGCCTTAATGACCTTCCTGTAGTATTCTTGACTGCAGCCTTAATTGCCTTCCTGTAGTATTCTTGACTGGTAGTGATATGCAGCCTTAATGACCTTCCTGTAGTATTCTTGACTGGTAGTGATATGCAGCCTTAATGACCTTCCTGTAGTATTCTTGACTGGTAGTGATATGCAGCCTTAATGACCTTCCTGTAGTATTCTTGACTGGTAGTGATATGCAGCCTTAATGGCCTTCCTGTAGTATTTTTGATTGGTAGTGATATGCAGCCTTAATGACCTTCCTGTAGTATTTTTGACTGGTAGTGATATGCAGCCTTAATGACCTTCCTCTAGTATTCTTGACTGGTAGTGATATGCAGCCTTAATGACCTTCCTTTAGTATTCTTGACTAGTAGTGATATGCAGCCTTAATGACCTTCCTGTAGTATTCTTGACTGGTAGTGATATGCAGCCTTAATGACCTTCCTTTAGTATTCTTGACTAGTAGTGATATGCAGCCTTAATGACCTTCCTGTAGTATTCTCGACTGGTAGTGATATGCAGCCTTAATGACCTTCCTGTAGTATTCTTGACTGGTAGTGATATGCAGCCTTAATGACCTTCCTGTAGTATTCTTGACTAGTAGTGATATGCAGCCTTAATGACCTTCCTGTAGTATTCTTGACTGGTAGTGATATGCAGCCTTAATGACCTTCCTGTAGTATTCTTGACTGGTAGTCATATGCAGCCTTAATGACCTTCCTGTAGTATTCTTGACTGGTAGTCATATGCAGCCTTAATGACCTTCCTGTAGTATTCTTGACTGCAGCCTTAATTGCCTTCCTGTAGTATTCTTGACTGGTAGTGATATGCAGCCTTATTGACGTTTCTGTAGTATTCTTGACTGGTAGTCATATGCAGCCTTAATGACCTTCCTGTAGTATTCTTGACTGGTAGTGATATGCAGCCTTAATGGCCTTCCTGTAGTATTCTTGACTGGTAGTGATATGCAGCCTTAATGGCCTTCCTGTAGTATTCTTGACTGAATTGATATGCAGCCTTAATGACCTTCCTGTAGTATTCTTGACTGATAGTGATATGCAGCCTTATTGACGTTTCTGTAGTATTCTTGACTGGTAGTCATATGCAGACTTAATGACCTTACTGTAGTATTCTTGACTGGTAGCGATATGCAGCCTTAATGACCTTCCTGTAGTATTCTTGTCTTGTAGTGATATGCAGCCTTAATGACCTTCCTGTAGTATTCTTGACTGGTAGTGATATGCAGCCTTAATGACCTTCCTGTACTGTTCTTGACTGGAATGATATGCAGCCTTAATGACCTTCCTGTAGCATTCCTGACTGCAGCCTTAATTGCCTTCCTGTAGTATTCTTGACTGCGGCCTTAATTGCTTTCCTGTAGTATTCTTGACTGGTAGTCATATACTGCCTTAATGACCTTCCTGTAGTATTCTTGACTGGTAGTCATATGCAGCCTTAATGACCTTCCTGTAGTATTTTTGATTGGTAGTGATAGCCTTAATGACCTTCCTGTAGTATTTTTGACTGGTAGTGATATGCAGCCTTAATGACCTTCCTGTAGTATTTTTGACTGGTAGTGATAGGCAACCTTAATGACCTTCGTGTAGTATTCTTGACTGGTAGTGACAGGCAGCCTTAATAACCTTCCTGTAGTATTCTTGACTGGTAGTGATAGGCAGCCTTAATGACCTTCCTGTAGTATTCTTGACTGGTAGTGATAGGCAGCCTTAATGACCTTCGTGTAGTATTCTTGACTGGTAGTGATAGGCAGTGATATTTTTTGTTATGAGTTTTATAAATGATGCTCACAAAAAATGCTATATTTGCGAAGTGTCAAATAATGTTCAGAGAGAAAAAAAACAGAAAGCAAAACAAAGCAGCTCATGATGCTTTCAAAGTTTGGGAAATAGTACAACAATGGTATAAAAAGCGCATAATCTCTGTTATAGGTTGAAGTTTGAGAGAAGGAATTCTAATATATGATGAACTGTTGGAGGTACTTCGTGATCCTAGCTCAGTGGAACTATGCTCCACTGAGCTGAGATGACTACGGGAAGGTCTTGTGAGGACAGTGTGCATTCATGAGAAAACATCCTCAGACATTAACACGTTACGGATCGTCATTGCAGATCTCTGATGCTTCCAGCGAAGTCGCAAGCGCTGGTTCAGCCCTGGGCTATATTAGGGAAAAGGCATAATTGAACTGTTTAACGTACAGATTGGTGCAAAAATTCGTTATATGAGCACCAACGTGGCTGCGAATCTATTATAAAAGGGCTGAAAAAGGAGACGCTCCAGTGTTTCCTTTTTCAGTCATATAACGAATTTTTGCACCAGTCTGTACGTTAAACAGTTCAGTTGTGCCTTATATTGCCCATTTAGGTCTCTTTATTCTGGAAACATTTAGCCAGTAGCTTCATCAGTCCACGGCAGTTAGGAAAGGTGGAAGACGAATAGGAGTTTCAGGAAATGAGTCCCTCAGCGTGGGGACGATGTCTCAGTCAATAAATCTTAACACAAGTGTAGCATATGGGTGGAGAAGAGGATTATATACTGTAGACAGGTAAGGTGAAGCAGTTGTAGTCAGTATCATCACTGTAAAATCCTCACTTGGAAGTAGGTCATGCCTATAGGTTAGAACAGTTCTTGGAGAGTGCCATTTCTGATAGACTTAAAACTTTAAGTTACGATAGTCTTATAAGAGGAAAGTTTCGCTTTTACTTTGAGCTATTTAAATTTTAAATTGCAAATTTCATTAAATAAATTCATTTCCTCATAATAACTAGATAATGTGTTTCATGGTTGGCTTCAAACATTTAAGTCAAGTAATATTTCTTTACTGTATTTGTTCTTCGTATGTTTCAACTTGCCAATTTTGTAGATATTTTTTACCAAATCGAACTTTGTTAAAAACTGAATAACACGTGTTCTTTTTTCTTGAAGAATTGTCTAGAATTTTAAACAGAATAGAAATATTAAGTTTTCAGTCCTGGTCATAGATTAGTGAAGGTACCTGGAACTACTGACTAGTGCAAGTGCTCTCTGGTCAGTTTTATATAGACAATTCCCGAGACTGGTTTCCATGAGATTACTTTAAGAAGTCCTGTATGATCGCCCTCAGAATTTCAACACTCGTGTATCCTCCAAAGAAAAAGATCGGTATTGTTAATGGAGTGTTAAATATTGTTAAATTTTGAGTGCAGAATATTTTGCATTACTTACTGGATTATGCTTTCTGCAAGGAGGTCCCTTGGTGCTAGTCGGTTGCTCCTGATCCAAGGAACTGGACTTATCCCTTACCTAGCATGGATCGAATCTAAATACCTCCCATTCAACGGGTGCTATGTGACCCTACGGGCTTAGTGTTTCTCACTGAGTAAAATTAAACAATTGTGACTCCCTTCAATTTTTATTTTATGAAATAGGTTTAAAGGTTTCATGGGTATAGGCTGTATAGGTGATTTTTTGTTTATTCTTTGCATAACTTAAAGGCTGGTCAGTTTTACTTAAGGAAAAGTTAGGATTAATTTTGGCCTTTGTAGTTATCAATTTTATGTTTTGGGATGAAAAATCGAAAAATTTATAAGCTGCTTTACATGCAATAGTTTATGAATGGCGCTTCCGATAAGCTTCAGCCCTTGAACGCTGGTTACCTGTTAATTCAAATTCTTTGCGGCTTCATGCTTCACTGAATTTTACCAATAAAATTTGCAAATTATGGCATTCACAGACCAAATCTAATTAAAACCTTCCACTAAGAAACTCGAGCTTTGAGGTCAAACTAAAGAAGAATTTTGATGTCTCCGAGAAACCAATATCTTTAGATGTACCATCACATTAAGTCTGACAGTTCAGTTTTTACTTTTTCAAATTGTCAATACTGAAGGGTGGTATGCAGATTTTGACCCTCCCAGCCTTAAAAAATCTAAACTTTACTCTTAGTAAGACTCACCAGAGTTTAAACAATGAAGTTTTATTAAATCTCTAACTAAATTACATATATTTTTTTACAATGGTGTTGAAGACACATTGTAAAAATATTATGTGAATATATATAAAGTCAATAAAGTCAAACACTGTGATTTATTGCTAGTCAGAAGAGACTTTTTCCTAGTTATTTTTCATAATCCAATTTGATTAATTAATAAAACTAGCATATTTAAACTTACACAACCTAAAATCAGTATTAAAAGTTCAAAGGCGACTAAAAGAGGCATTTTCCAGTTATTGAAGAGAATCCAAGAAAATGTGCACCTTCACGGCTTAAAGCCTAGAATTCTCTCACCCATATTATTAGAGATTCGGCTGTAATATACTAGTATTGTATATTAATCAAGAGAAAGTGCTAAGACAGTAGGGGTCCTGTAGCGCCTCTTGAATGTAATGTATTCAGATTCGAGTCAAGTAAGAGGAGGATAATTCAGTTTCTTGAATCAAGAGCCCCACAGCACCAGCATCAAGGCAAGAGTGCAAACAAGTACATTAGAAATTAAATGTTGCTAAATAGCGTCTACATCCAGCTAACAATACTAACATTATGGTGGATACAACAGTGTTGAAATTTTGAAGCCGATCAGAGAGGTTTCCTGTATTTCCCTACACGGAAACAGATTCTGGGAATAAACTTGTACCAGTGTACACAAGTCTCCCACGTATGATAATAATCCTGTTAATCTCTTCCTCGATGCAGTGCACCAGTGATGTAAATATCCAGCTGATCGAATAAGATGTCGAGTTATACACGAAATTTTTGAAAACAGAAACGAAAAATGTTAAGTAATATTCCAAAAAAAAAAAAAAACTCAAAAACCCGAGTTTTTATCATCTCAGTTTTCTTTTTTTTTTCAAATTCTCTAGAAGCCTATACTAAAATATTGAATCTTCATTTTTAAATAAAATCCTGTTCGGTAAAATTGGTTTCGAAATTTGGCAGACTGACATCCAAACAGTTCAAAATCAATACGATTAGCTTTTCCGTGGCTTGGTTGGCAACGCACTCGGCGCATATACCGAGTATCCGTGGTTTGATCCTCGGTACGGGTGGAAACTTTGCGCACTTTTCCTTACATCTGCTGGCAGTAAGTAGGTACCTGTGTGTTAATAGATTGTTGTGGGTAGCATCCTGGGGGTGGGGGTTATACCTTAGGACTAGGCTTTGCAATAAGGTGAAGTTGGATAACAGTTCTTAAACTGTGAAACCTTATTGTTTAAAATAAGACTGAGATTTGAGATAAACTTAAAATTAAGATATACCAATATTTAGGGTTTCAGAAGAAGCTTTCTCTAGATACTGCACAGGAAACATATTTAGTGAGACTCTCTGACCGCGAGTTCAAGCTCCACCCGTGTTATGGTTTTTTTTTTTAGTGAAACTGGTAAATTGGTACTTAAACAGCTCAGAGAAATAGCTAAGATAAGGTCCACATACGGTGAAAGTTTGAAGCCTATCAGAAAAGTCATTTTCTAGTAATTCTTGTGAAACAACGATTCCATGTTCATTAGTAATTTTATTAAAACTATAAATCTGCAACTATTCTGAGTAAATTTAGGAAGTATACTCTCGCTTTCACAGTACAATGTCATTAAGGTTTAAAGTCGATCGGAAGAATCATCCATATAAGTTATTGAATATAAATGAATATCACTACTCAGTAAAATTGGCAAAATGGAAATTATAAGTGGTTAAAATTTGAAGCCTATCACATGAATCATTCTACAGTTATGACTTGAATTCCAGCCATTTTTAGCTCCTTTTTACTATTTCCTATGGTATAAACCTTGGTAATAAATACCGACAAGGCAGAGATCTTGCAGTCCGCCTGAATGAGCATCGAAATGCCTCTAACAGAGACGATGTAAGGTACGCCTGTGTCCTCCACAGAGAGTCCACGGGGCATTTGATGAACTGGAACGAGGCACAACTCGTTCTCACCGAACCAGACCTCAGACGCCGACGGTGCCTAGAAGCCTCACTAATCACCGTCACCGACACTATAGAACGCAACACTGGAAACTACAAAATTTCAAAAGCATTGGCATACCTGATACTTAAGCAGCACCAACCCAACAACACAGGAGTCACGTGATTTCATCGTCTACCCTCGCCTCGCATGGGCCAGTAGGCCTTCTACAGTGTTCCTCCATTCTTATGTTCTTATGACATTCCTCAGGTCATGTGCGTCACATCTCACTCTCCGCCTATATATATAATGTCTTTCTACCTCTGTATGTTAGAAGTGATCAAGGTTCCAGGACCGAAACGTTTTCTAATAAATATGTTATAGTGTTTGCTTACGTGTCTTTCTAAACCAACTATTTCCTATATTGAGAAATTTGCCTCCACGCATACAAAATTTAATGGGTACTATCCTGGCCGTCAGAATCATCAGTTTTTGAATACTGAAGCCGTCTCAGAAGAGGTAAACTTTGAAATTTATTTATCATGACTGAACGAGAATAAAAACTTCAAAATTCATGCTCAGATTTGTACTTAAACACCTGTATTTTACGCTTCTACGTTGTCGAGTTATGAGACACTTTTGAGGCTACGCCACCGAGTGTTCGAACTTATCCTAGTCATTCCAGGATGCTGGAAATGGGTTCACAACTCTAGTCATCTGGTACCTGCACCAGCCACTTATTGCAAGACTCGGTACCTGGTGACCGTACACAAGCTTTACAGTTTTGAAGCCGATTGGATAAGGCTTTCCGGAGTTATGAGAAGAATATATAAGAAAATTTTGGAGGAAGAAAAAATGGAAATAATCAGATAAACTCGTATTATTATTATCATTTCACTAAACCAGTAGCGATTATGCAGCGCCTGTGGGGGCGGGGATTGGAAGGCATTCAGGGAACTGAAGCACAGATCCATTTCCCTAGATCAAGAGCCCCTCACCAGCATCAAGGAGAGGTAAACTAATAAAGGTTCTCTTTCAGAATTCCTCATAATATTTAAATTGATCTCGATCATTGCACGATCCCAGAAAGGCTCTGTGTTGGGTAACTCCGGTCCCCTGTACCATAATATATGCGACTGTCATAGAACAGTGACGCATAAATTTGTAATGAAATTAAATATCAGCAGCGAAAATTTGAAACGAATCAGAATATGCATTGACAAGTCATCATATGGAAAATTGGGAATTATAGAACTCAAATTTTCAAACTTGAAAGGTAAAGAGAAGATGCATTCTCTTATCTCAGAAACATTATTATCCACAAAATAAGAAGGTCTATAATTAATTACTACATTTAAAATTGCTTTAAAACGCATTCTACTTTTCTCAGTTATATTCTGTTTGAAATTCTATAAAATGCTTTAAGAAAACATATTTTATCTTTAATTTTCTAAGAAAATTGTTTTAAAACTGGGAAATTTGTGTGCGCGCGCGCTCACACACACACACACACACACACAGGTATGATAAAGTTCATGGTGCGGGGAGAGTGACCCAGTAGCGCCCAGTGAAGAGGCGGGGCCAGGAGCTATGACTCGATAACCAGCACGAATTCATGTAAGGCAAATCCTGTGTCACAAACCTTCTGGAGTTTTATGACAAAGTAACAGAAGACACGAGAGAGAGGGGTGGGTTGATTGCATTTTTCTGGACTGCAAGAAGGCCTTCGACACAGTTCCTTACAAGAGATTAGTGCAGAAGCTGGAGGATCCGGTGCGTATAACAGGAAGGGCACTGCAATGAATCAGAAAATATCTGACATGGAGACAACAACGAGTCATGGTACGTGATGAGGTATCACAGTGGGAGCCTGTGACGAGCGGGGTCCCACAGGGGTTAGTCCTAGGACCAGTGCTGTTTTTGGTATATGTGAATGACATGATGGAACTGATCGATTCAGAAGTGTCCCTGTTCGCAGATGATGTGAAGTTAATGAGGAGAATTAAATCAGATGAGGATCAGGCAGGTCTACAAACAGACCTGGACAGGCTGGATTCGTGGTCCAGCAACTGGCTTCTCGAATTCAACTCCTCCAAATGCAAAGTCACGAAGATTGGGGACGAGCAAAGAAGACCGCAGACAGAGTATAGGCTAGGTGGACAAAGACTGCAAACTTCACTCACTTGGGGGTGAGCATAACACGTCTCTCGAAGCACACATCAACCAGATAACTGCTGCAGCATACGGGCGCCTGGCAAACCTGAGAATAACGTTCCGATACCATAGTATGGATTCGTTCAAGACACTGTACACTGTGTACGTCAGGCCCATACTGGAGTATGCAGCACCAGTTTGGAACCCACACCTGGTCAAGCACGTCAAGAAATTAGAGAAAGTGCAAAGGTTTGCAACAAGGTTTGTTCCGGAGCTAAGGGTCTTGTCCTACGAAGAAAGGGTAAGGGAAATCGACCTGACGACACTGGAGGACAAGAGGGTTAGGGAAGACATGATAACGACATACAAAATACTGCATGGACTAGATAAGGTGGACAGAGACAGGATGTTCCAGAGAGAGGGACACAAACAAGGGGTCACAATTGGAAGTTGAAGACTCAGACGAGTCCATGGGATGTTAGGAAATATTTCTTCAGTCATAGAGTTGTCAGGAAGTGGAATAGTCTAGCAAATGATGTAGTGGAGGCAGGAACCATGCATAGCTTTAAGACTAGGAATGATAAAAGTCAGGGAGCAAAGAGAGGACCTAGTAGCGATCAGTGAAGAGGCGGGACCAGGAGCTGAGCCTCGACTCCTGCAGCCACAATTAGGTGAGTGTACACACACACACACACACACACACACACACACACACACACACACACACACACACACACACACACACACACACACACACACACACGCACGCACATAAAAATCAATATAAACATAGTATGAAACACCAGTTCTTACTCTTCGAAGAGACTTTGTCTAGTTATTGCTGTAGTTGATAAAATATAGAAAATTGAAATTTACAAAGTTGAAAATGAACGCCAAACTTTGTTTTAGTAATACCCTCTGTTGGTGAAAGTTTGATACCGATCAGAAAAAGCATTCTCTAGCAATTGTTCCCAATCCTATGATTTCTAAATTAACAAATATCATGTCTTACATAGACTAATGGATAGGGCAGAAAATGGCGAATAGCCTAATTGATACAGATGTTTTAGATAGTTTGTGAATGACCTACAGAAATATATGAACAAGGGAAGGATGAAATAAATATGACCTTCTTACCTGGGACAGCCACTCTTAACAGTTTTCTGATGCTCTTATGAAGCTGATGTAGTTATTGAGTTTCGGCTTCCCAGGAAAGATGAGACAATTATTTTATAATTTCAGTGTATTGAGACTCGGCTATGAGATGTTTCCAGGGTAATCTGCCTAAGAGTTTCAGGAGGAAGAAAATTAATCTTTTGATAGCGATTACAGTCTGTCTGTCTGTCTCTATGTATGTATGTCTGTCGAATTGACTCTCTGTATGTCTCTGTGTCTGTCTGTCTGTCTCTCTCTCTCTCTCTCTCTCTCTCTCTCTCTCTCTCTCTCTCTCTCTCTCTCTCTCTCTCTCTCTCTCTCTCTCTCTCTCTTTGACAAGGTTATTAAGGATCCCTAGCTTTATTGACAAGCTGTTTACAAGTTAAGGATTCCTAACTTTATTGGCAAGCTAAGAGCTCTTACCTACATCAGCTCATTTGAAAGTATTTTTATTGTTATGAAACATACAAGTAGGGAACAGGATGAAGTTGGAGCCATCTGTGGGCCAACATTTTTATTTGATCATCTGACTTTATCTCACTGACATCATAATGCTGTACGAATGTGTTCCAGACTCGCGTCATCCTGGGAATAAATGATCTCAGATGAAGTGATGTTCTGGAGAAGGGTACAACCAGAGTGAAGTTGCTGCTTTCTACCCGTCTTGTGGTATAGAAGCTTGCTTCTCGCTGTCCTCGAAGTGGAGCAAAGTGTGGTACTTTGACAATGTTGGCCTTGTATATAACAGTAAGGCCACCACATCCCTCCTGTGTTGAAGGCTCTGCTGAAATGACAGGTCTATCCAGGATGGGTCCAGGCGAGAGATGGCACGTCTTCCTCTGTTCTCTACTCTGTCAAGCAGTCGCAAATGAGAGGGGAAGGGACAGACAAACCAAGAAAGTGGAGCATACTCAAGGTGTGAGCGTACTTGTGCCTCATACAGAATTTTGCAACCCCTACTGTCAAGCAGATGCGAGATACGGCGAAGTGCTGTAAGCTTCCTGACTGCCTTGTTTGCAAGATTTACAACGTTGTTCTTCATGGTCAGTTTGGAGTCAAATTTCATCCCAAGGATATCAACAACTTTCCCAGGTACCAACACCCTCGCCCATTAGTATAAATTTGGTATCTGGGTGTTAGTCGACTGGTGTGGGTCGCATCCTGGGACAAAACTGACTTAATTTGCCCGAAATGCTCTGCATAATAAGGGGCTTTCTATATAGTAGTATGTCATTGATGTCTTCTAGGCCTGTATACCTTGTACATGTACTTATAGAAATAAATATATTGTTGTTTTTATTAGTATTAGTATTATTACTATAACTCCCACCTGTGAGCTGCCCTCTGATGTTCCTGCCTGCCTACCCTCTCCTGCGACATAGCCACTGCCAGCTTCTCAAGACTCAAGACCTCAACTACCAGAAGACCGATGCATAAACAGCACGTTCCTCCTGTTTCTCGAAGTCCGTCCCACGAGCGCCTAAATAACAAAAGGCACAATACCGTGACTGGAACGATACACAAATAACCCGCACCTAGAAGAGAGGAGCTTACGACGACGTTTCGGTCCGACCTGGACCATTTACAAAGTCACACTAACGAAAAGGAACGAACGAACGAACGAACGAACGAAAGTTCAGGTAAGATCCCAAATGGGATGAGCGGGGAAGACGGGACAGACGAAGAATAGTGCTGGAGAGGAGTGTTCTTAGTCGTAGAAATAGAGCCAGGGCTTAACCCAGCAGCGAAGGCGATCGTGGGACAGATATTGAGAAGAGAAATTCAGGCTCTTCTGTTGGGACTCCGGTGGGGTGAGCGGTGAGGACGGGACAGGCGAAGATTAGCGCTAGAGAGGAGTGTAGAATTTGAGCCATGTCTTATCCCTAAAGCTAAGGCGAACGTGGGTCAGAGAATGGTACCTGTCAGAGAATCCAAGGTTATTTGTAAATAGGGTTAGGAGCAGAATCATGCAAGGAGTAGAAAAGGTTGCATTGGCTTGTGGGTCTGCGAATGTCTTCGTCAAGGAGAGAGGTCCAGTAGTCATGTCGTGTCTCAAGTTTGTCTGTCTGTCACTGAGCGTCTTCCAGTACAGATTCAGCGCAGGGATGTCTAATTGGGCATGGAGAGACTCGCTTGTGGCGAAGTCCTCCCATCTGACATCGAGCACCCAGCGCAGCGTCTTGTTCTGGACACGCTGCAGTTTAAGTAAGTTTGTTTTTGCTGCAAAAGAGAGGGCTAGAGGAGAGTAAGTTATCAGAGGACGTATTAGGGATTTGTAGAGGTGTAGTTTGGTGCGTTGAGAGGCATGTTTCAGCTTGTAGAGGCCCGCAAGGGCATGCCTTGAGTGAATGTGTCCGTGTAAACTAAGAAGGTAGTCAAGATTAACGCCAAGGACAGTGACAGATTGTGCGATGGGGATGTAAGTGCGGGTGTCAGCTGTTCTGAGCTCGACAGGCAATGGAGGATCACGTTTCCTGTAGTTAAAATATGTAATGTTGGATTTAGCTGCATTGGATTTGATCCTCCATTTTTGTTCCCAGATGGCAATCCTGTCGACCTCGTTTTGTGTTTTGTGTGTGAGTGTATCTATATTGGCATGAGTGATAAGTTGTCTGCATAGGCTAGTTTGATGTCGTTAGTGTATAAAATGTAGAGGGTAGGGGAGAGGACAGATCCCTGGGGTACTCCAGCATTTAGTGTGAAGTAGTCAAACAGCCTTGGAATTTGATTCTCATGGTACGGCCGTCTAGGAAGTTGCAGAGAAGTTTACAAGTAGTGAGATGCAGGTTAAAGTTAGTGCAGAGTTTGTACTTGAGCCCTTCGTGCCAGACTGTCAAAAGCTTTTTCAACGTCTTTTGCAACCAGGGCTGTCCTGTTTCTTTGTTTTGTATTTATGTGGATGTAGTTGAGAATGATGTTAATGGCATCCTGTGTGGATCTCTGTGTTCTGAAGCCAAACTGGCCATCAGAAAGTAGAGAATTGTGTTCCAGGTATCTGTGAAGGCGATGGTTGATGAGTTTTTCAAAGAGTTTTCCTAAAGTTTCGAGGAGGCTGATAGGGCGATAATTTCTAGAATCAGAGTGGTCTTTTTTGGGTTTAGGAAGGAGGATAGCAGTAGCAGCTTTGAAGAGGGAAGGGAAGTATCCAGAGGCAAGGGAGGCATTGAGGAGGTTAGTGTAGGCAGTGATGATAGAGTCAGGAAGGTGTTTTAGGGTAATATGGTTTAGGCCAGAGGCACCAGGAGCCTTGGGAGGAAGGTGTCTGAGGAGAGTTTTAATGTCTGTGTTGGTGAAAGGAGTGTCGAGTTCTTGGGAGGAGGTAAGAGAGTCCAGATGGATGTGGCTATCTGGTGTTGTTTCTTGTGTGTGTGCAGTTTTCCAGTGTTCTATGTTCTGAATGTGTTGAATAACGTTAGGGTGAGGTGGGTGAGGGTGTAAGATGTTCTCCCAGATGTGTTTGAAGATGTTAGTAGCAGCCTGCGGGTCTGAGATGTGTGTGTTGTTGCGGGTGATGTGTTTGAATTTGTTGGTAGGAGTTGTGCCTCTGATTTTTTTGATAAAGTTCCAGAAGGCTTTAGTGTTTTTAATACGCTGTTTGGCCGCTTGTTGTATGAGTTGTGACCAGTGATTGTTGTGGTCTTGGTCTAGGCTGTTTAGAATGTTGTTCCTAAGGTAAGTGAGATCTAATCGGACTTGATTAAATCTATGTGTTGTAGAGGAGAGCGTGAAGGGTATTTCTAGGCAGGAGGCAGTAGTAGTAGTGGAGGTGGAAGGAAGTAGTAGTGGGGAAGTAAGGAGGAGGAGGAGCCAGTCCAATACTAAGAAAGAGGAGCACTGCAAGGGAGCTGCTGCCCACAGAGGGTAAGAGCAAGAACACAGAGGGGGGAATAAATAAATAAAGAAGGAACAAATACACAGGGCAGAAGAGAGGGAACCCAAAGTAGAGAAAGGAAAGAGAAAAGGGGAAGAGGGAGAAGAAAAAAAGGAGGAGTCAGGTAAGTCAGGAGTGTTGTGAAGTTTGGAACATTTTACAATGTAGTGGGAGAGGAAGACATCTACAGAGACGAAGCCACCACTAAGATTCATACAAGGAAAGTTGTGTATTAGGGAGTAAAGAAAGAGATGCTCCTGGTGTCTACTCCATTTCTCCATTTCTTGCTCCTCCTATCCTCTTCAATACTTTGGAGAAACTGGTCGATCTCTTTCTGACAGACTTAGCGAGCACAAAAGTAGTGTTAGGCTTGCCGATACAGTCATCCTATCGGCTGGTCTTCTGCTAAAACTGTCTTCCCTACTTCCAACTTTAACAGTCGCCGTCTGTTTGAATCCTCCCTAATACACAACTTTCCTTGTATGAATCTTAGTGGTGGCTTCGTCTCTGTAGATGCCTTCCTCTCCCACTACATTGTAAAATGTTCCAAACTTCACAACACTCCTGACTTAACCTGTCTCCTCATTTTTCTTCTTCTCCCTCTTCCCCTTTCCTCTTAACTTTTTCTCCTTTAGGTTGTCTTTCTTCTGTCCTGTTTATTTGTTCCATTTTTATTTATTTATTTATTTATCCCCACCCCCTATGTGTTCTTGCTCTTACCCTCTGTGACCAGCAGCTCCCTTGCAGTGCTCCTCTTTCTTAGTATTTGACTGGCTCCTCCTACTCTTACTACCTCCCCACTACTACTTCCTTCCACCTCCACTACTACTATTACTACTACCTCCTGCCTATATATACCCTTCCCGCTTTCCTTTTCGTTAGTGTGACTTTGTAAATGCTCCAAGTCGGACCTAAACGTTGTAGTAAGCTCCTCTCTTCAGTGTGTGGGTTATTTGTGTCACGAGCGCCTAGCTGCTGACACTTTTTCTTCGACTGTGGACTCCATCGCTATTTTTCGCCTGTCCTGCCTTGCCCGCTCAACCCAGTTGGGGTCTTTGCTGAACTCTGTTGTTCTTCAGCCGTGACCTGCTTCTTCTCATTTTCTATGAAAGCATGGAAGTGGGGACAGACAATAGTATTGTGGTCACCCCTACATTTCCAGCATGTTAAATGCCGTGGATCGCAGTCACCTGTCTCTTGGATGATCAACCCAGGCACTCATGACAGAGTCTCAGCTCCCGGACCCTCTGTTTCTGGGCATTTATTGTTGTGAACCTATCACAGGATAGATCCCAGTGTTCGCTGTAACATAAGAGACGTTTTGGGACTCTTGATCCAGGTGATCTGGGAAATTTCTTCTTCCCTTTAGCCTTAGTTTTGGGTTTGTCTGTGCAGAGACTGGGTACACCCCCACTGTCGTACTTTCATCAATATGATGCTTACTGACCGATTTAGTCTTTGGTAATGACACCTAGAAGGGTGCCCGATGCGAGGACCGGTCTACGTAATTTTTAACATGGTTAGTATTAATTTGCATGTAAGCTATGTTACAAGTCTTTGCTAATCTCAGGACAGGTGAATCTGCATTTGGTGAATCTGCATGAGGTGTCTGGAGTCTTCTCTGGCAATTTTCTCTGTACATTGAGACTGAAAACCTAGTCACTTGCCATCACCTTTTAGTTAGAGGCTAAAGACCGGAGACAGATATCCAGAGAGATTCTGAATGCTTGCAACTCTGGTAAGCAGTGTGAGGGATGTGTGAGATCCTCCAGCCTGTAGACATGTTTGGCTGTTATGTTATCCTTATCACAGCAACTAAATTCTAGAAGCTGAATAGTGTGCTGGAAATTAGCACTGGGTTATCAAGGCCCTCGATAAGATCATAAGCTTCTCCCCTCAAATGAGTTATCATGGAACTGAACTTAGTAAGGTCATCAGTGTCTGACCGACAGTCAATTAGTGACCGGAAGCTTGGTAAGAACTCCTCGAATTCCTGCCCGTCACATGTGGGCAGTTGTATTTCTGGTAATAGTAGTGGCATCTGTGGTTGAGGGACATGATTTAATGGCCCCTGGGAGGGGGAAGTGGGGGCAACCAGCCCACTGCTGCCACGTTGCCTAAGAGCTCATTTAAAGCGACAGATCACCTTAAAGACATAGTCCTCCCTTTCAGTATAACGTTCCTGAATTTCATTCAGTTCAGTTTCGTCTTCTGAACCCACAAGCAAGTCTTCGAGGTGCTCATATGTGTAGGCTCATTGCCTCGTCTCCAGTAGATTTAGTTAGCCTCTAAGTAATCACCTGGATTACTGTTGATCAATGTTTCTCAGGTATTAATCACTCTCGTGACAAGAGCTTGCTTCCGGAGTAAACTGATTCTGCAGTTGTCTAACGTAGCCATGATGACTTTCTAAGTCTCGCTAATGAGGTAGCAACAATTGCAGCTGACAGCTGAGTGAAGCTGCCAGGTTTATGACAGACTCCGACCAATAAATGTGGGCCAGTTGGGGCAGCACATTTGGGTATTTGATCACCCAGTCTGTCCTGACTGCTAGACAGGTGCTGTCTACCAGACAGTAACTAAGGTTTCCTATCTAACAAATGTATTGACCCTGTGCGTTTCCACTGAGTTTTCTTTCGACAAACGCTGGATTAATCGCCGAGACAAGGCGTGTAGGCATGTGTCTTGTGTACCCCGGGGTCATGTGTTGTGGTAAAGTCACAAGATGGCATCGTAGGCAAAGTGATGTAGGTGCGGTGTCAGGTGGTGCCACAATTCGTGTTTTATGACGGCCTTCCCCAGAGGGCATTACTGGACCTCTCGAGATTCAAACTGCCGCAATTTTGAATTACACACAACAGTTGTTTGGCTCCTAATTAGCCAACTAATGTAACTGATACTGGTAATGTAATGTAGAATTTGTTACTTCCTCTGTACAATGGGCTCTGTTGAACGTTTCCGTGTTTGTGATTAACAGTTAATAATGAAGGACTAATTGCCTGTAAAGGCAGTATTACTTCTAGTCACTGGTACTGTCTAGGTTCCAGGTAGTTCTAGTTACATTCCAGCTACCTAACAGTTCTGTAGAACCACATCCGAAGGACCAATGTGTAGAATAGAAGGTGTCTGTTTGTTATGACTGATTCGGTTAGTAATCCAATCAAGTCAGTTACGGAATTCAGCCAAGAAACCTGCCAACCCATTTCTGTCCGCCTGAATTCTTACGTCTAGTTTACACATGGGGCAGTGTGTGGTGACCCGGTTGTGTTGAATCTCCGGTTGGCTGGAGGATGTAGCTAGACCCTTACAGTCGGCCCCAATAAAGTACGGGGAATGCACATTCAATGATATTGTTACTAGGTACTTACTCGTGGAGTGTAGGAGCAGACGGTACACCCGCTGTGACACTTGAGATACTTGTATTTGAGTCGCCTGCAACTGCCTGGGATAGCAGCTAGATAGTAATTTATTGTCATGAAATGTTACCTAATTCGTGTTGTTGTGTGTTATCGAATGTTAAAGTGCTTCACTGCACAAGGCCTGACATAAGATAAGTCATCCTAATACTAGGCTGTTAATAAATCGGTACAATTCAGCAGAGTTTCGTGCACTCTTGTTTACCCTCTATAGTAGTAGTAGGCAAGAGCCGGTCGCTTCTCTAGGCAGAGGGCACTCATGACTGGCTGGAACAAGTGCCCACTGCTCACAATTGTGTAGGTTTTGAGACGTACTTAGCTAGATTCCTCTAACTCTAGCTTAGCTTAATTATGTGTAAGTGGTAGTGAATAGTACATTAGCCTATGGAGGCTTCAATCCTAGATTAGTCTGAGTAGGCATATGTGGATCTTCTCCTTTTCTCCCCACTTAAGGCGGTTTTAATGGTTAGGGAAATCAAAGGCTGTGTGATTTCCCACATAAGTACCAATTTGCAAAATTTTATTGAGTAGTGTTATTTGATTGTTATTCAGTAACTAGCGAATACTTCTGATTAGTTTCATATTTGAATAGTTGCAGATTTTAAATTTTACTAAAATACATTTTAATATCAATTACTTGAGAATGCCTTTAGTGATCGACTTCAAACTTTTACCACTGGTGAGCTTTATTATAAGGTAGCTTGTTACTCTCTTTGAGTTGTGTAAATTTCATGTTAAACATGATTATTAAAACCTACAGCGAGGAGGAGGCTGAAGGTGGTGGAAACGTCACGTCTGAAGGTGGTGGAAACGTCACGTCTGAAGGTGGTGGAAACGTCACGTCTGAAGGTGGTGGAAACGTCACGTCTGAAGGTGCTATGGTGATGAATATTATGCAGAGAAATCGTAGTTTGGAGATTAGAATGAGGTGTGGAGTTACCACTTAGCTTGTCTTGATTCCTGGAGGTGAGAAATACTGTGAAGAAGTGGTGGGGATATTGTAGTGTACAAGGGCATCTGAGCTGCACTGTCAGCACGCCTCTGGCAAGACCGTGACAGAGTGATTAATTCTTTCGGATCATCCTGCTTTAAATCATGGTTAGATCCTCTTGATCCACGAGTGCACGATTGTACCATTACAAACATGATTTGGATTATATAAGCAGTAACTTTTAAATAAGTGCAATCATTTTTAAGCAAGTTATTGCTTAATATAATAGAAATTACTAGAACAAGTTTTAAAAATATAAAGCTAGTGGCAGTTAATAAGTGTTTCATTACAATTGGCTGACTCGAAGATAAGGGACTTATGGGCATATCTTGTGAATCCGATTACAGACGATATCTGAACAAATATTGTTTGCCCAGACATGTCAACAGGTAACGAGGGTTACACATAGATAAGGCAACCAGTAACGATAGTTACGCAGAGGTAAGTAAGCGCGAAATATTTCAAGACCACGATGGGTAAAGCGGCAACGGAAGGAAGCTTTTTATTAAGTATCGTGGTTGCCAGCATACTTCGAATATCACGGAAATTTAATATGGGGATCTTCGTGTCATTTTGCTTATCAAGGAACGAGATGCTGCCAAGGAGAATTTAATTCTCGAAGAGTCGTGATGGTATGAGATTCTTGTTTGTTTGGTAGTCGTTATAGTCTGAGAGAAGTGGTGGTTTAGTAGTCGTGGAAATCCGAGAGTCGTGGTGATTTAAGAGCCGTGGTAGTCAGAGAGTCGCGCTGGTCTAGACGTCTTTATCCGTAAGTCGTGGTTGTCCACAAGTCGTGATAATCTGAGAGTGGTGGTGGACTGAAAGGCGTGGTTGGCTGAATATCAAAGTGGTCTGAGAGTCGAGGTGTTCTGGGAGTTATGATGGCCTGTGTTGATCTGGGAGTCATGGTGGTCTAGTAGACGTGGTTATCTGGGATACTTTGTCTGACTTTTGTGTTACCCTAGGTAGTTTATGTCAACAGTGTTACTTGTGTAGTACACTTAGATCATCCCAGCTACTTATAATAAGGTCCCTTGCTAGCTGTGACGTCATGAAACCCTCACATGTGAGCTGTCAGCCCCACCACAAATGGTGGGGATATTGTGTGTGACCCGCGTGGAAGCGTAGAGACGCCATCACCCCACAGCCAAGCCAGCATCCAGGCTTGTCTACATAGCTTCCTGGTAACTAGCTTCGTGCTTAGTGGCTTATTTACTAACCTACGAAGAGTTGATCCGGTTCTTTTGCAAATTAAGCCAAACCACTTAAGCCAGTCTGTCGGTAGGGGAGAGCCTAAGCCAGCAAGCCAGCTTAAGCCACCTACCTAGCCTGCTTCATTACTGCTGTGTGCATAGTTACAAGCATCCAAGCCCCCACAACATTTACTCAAAGATAATTGTACTTATGTGTACTTGTGCCTAAATAAACTTAATTAGTAGACGTGGAGATCTGGGAGTAATATTAGGTAATTTAATAGCTAATGGGGTCTAAGAGACGTTATGGTCTGAGAATCATAGTGTGGTCAGTGACCTGCCAGTCATGGTCTGGGAGTCTTTATGGTCTGAATGCTGTTATGATCAACGAGAAGTGAAGTCTGAGAAGTATAGTTGTTAGAATGTGGTCATAATCTAGTAATCAGATGGTAGTCGTAGTGGTCTAGAAATCAGTGATGTCGATGACTTCCTGTCCTCTCTTCAATATTTTGTTTTCATCCTATTTTAAAAAATTTCCAATGGGTGTAGGATTTTCTTCTTTCTCTTTTCAAGTCATTTCCTTGGTCAACTACTCTGGGAATAATTTTTTCTATTATGCCTTCGGCTCCACATCATTCTTATTTCACAAATGTGGCCCCATTTTTTTTATTCCTACCGAAAGTACAAAGATTTTTTCTTTGTCAACTCTTGCATGTAATTTTATTACCTTATGAGTAGTTATCATATAATGTCTTCTCTTTCCCTTGTTATACAATTCAAGATTTCTCATACCTTATATTTTCAAATTCTGTTGGTCATGTTGTATCTCATCGGAACTTGTGATTTTCTGGGTGTGGGATTATGCAACAGCTTCATACTCCACGTTGTTCCTAATTTATTTTACAACTGACTAGTGTAGTATTTCAGTTACTTAGTTTCTCTTACACTATCCCCTAATGTATTTTTCTAATAAAAAATTATAGGTTCCCCATCTCTCTCTCTCTATCTCTCTCTCTCTCTCTCTCTCTCTCTCTGTCTCTCTCTCTCTCTCTCTCTCTCTCTCTCTCTCTCTCTCTCTCTCTCTATCTCTCTCTCTCTCTCTCTCTCTCTCTCTGTCTCTCTCTCTCTATCTCTCTCTCTAATTTTAATATATTGTCATACTCTTGACTCTGTATATTTCCCTATATCTCTTTATTCCATTTCATTACAAGACATTTATCTACATTATATTCATCATATAACAATCATTCCAGTTGCTCAATTTATCTAAGTTATTTTATGTATATTGACTCTCATACATTGATAGAAATTAAAAGTCTCTTAGGGCAAGCTGGACTCCATGTGACATCTCCATTTGTGACATCTCCATTTGTGACATCTCCGCTTGTGACATCTCCACTTGTGACATCTCCACTTGTGACATCTCCACTTGTGACATCTCCACTTGTGACATCTCCCAACGAAGATATTTCACATTTTACTCTCCAACAAAAAAGTCTCTCATTCACTGCCATAATTTATCGTTTAATATTGCTACATTTTGCACTCTCCAAATTAGTCTTTATTGGTGAATTATTATCAAAACGTTTCTTAAAGTTCTTAAAGTCAAAATAGATATTACCTAGCAATCCAGGTTTACCGCTCTGCCTGGTCATGAACCCGGCCGCGGGGGCGTTGACCCCCTGAATACCTTCCTAGTAAATAGTTTTTCCTTCTGTTCTCCTTACATGTTCCTGGCCTTCAAGAACCTTTCACAAGTTTCTTGATTGGATCTCTGTCTATACTGATCCCTAGACATTTTATTCATGGTTTTGCAGCGCCATCTATTAAGTCAATCTTTTGATTAAAGAATAGATATTTAACTATAACTTTCATATATGTTACAGAACTCACTGTACAAATTATATATGCATATCTTTTAAATTTTCTTTTTTATTTAGTTTATTTAAAATACTTTTTTAAAGCATTTTATTGGTGTGTTTTATAAAGTAGGTGTCATTGAGTTTTTTGCTTTTTTCGTAAGTCGTATTTAGAGTAAAAGTTATTTCCAATATTATCCAAGTGAATATTCATAGTTAATGTAAAATATTCTTCCTATACCCGAGTAAATACTAGACTTAAATTGTGTTTCTTCTCTTATTCTTCTAGTTTCACATATATGTTGATGCATGGAAATAAAATTAATTCTATTTACCATTTATTTACTACTTTATGCTCAACTTATATAATTATATATTAAATTTGCAATTGAAATACTTTTTTTTTTGTATTGTCCTGGTTAATTTACATCAAGAGTTTAGTTACTGTTTTCTTTATTTACGTTGCTGTATACACCACTTTTCTAGGAATAAGACAGAACATTAGACTAAAGGCATGAAAGAACAGGTGGACGACTCAAAAATATAAACGTAATTACTTAAAAGTCAGTAAAATTAGTGAAAATTAGAAATTCTCTGTGACATTAATAAATAACACTTTCCACCTAGAAATATTACAGATCACTTTGCACAATTATATATGTTATGCCTAATAACGCGAACTTACCAAATAGGTCTAACTCCCTCTCTGCCTCTCTCTGTCTCAGACCCGTTCGTGAACCTGATAGTAAGCTAGAGTTTCGAACAGGTATTACACAAGTTGCAGAATCGTTACGTCTCCACAAGTGGAAAGATACGACTGTGGCCGATGGGTATTACTTGTCACAATCATGTTGACGCCTCGTATCAACATGTTTAGTACAGCACTTTGTCTTTGATTTTGTTCAAGGTAATGCCTGTCATTCAAGCAGTTACGTTTGCTTGGTATATATTTCTTGAAGGACAGGCGTCATTTTACAGTATCAGGCAATAAGTTTATTTAGGCACAGGTGCACTTAAGTACAGTTATCATACATAATGTAAATTACCTAGAATATACCCTGAAAAAAAGCCAGACGAAGTACTGGACTGTGCATGTGGATATGAGACATAAGCATGACTATGGCGAATAATACATATTTTGGCTACAGTTATTATTATTATTATTATTATTATTATTATTATTATTATTATTATTATTATTATTATTACTATCACTATCAAAAAGAGGCGCTAAACGGCTACAGTTATAAATTTTCACTAGTGCAGACGTGACGATTCTGCAACTTGTGTAATACCTGTTAGAAAGCCAAGTTTTCTCTGAGAGAGAGAGAGAGAGAGAGAGAGAGAGAGAGAGAGAGAGAGAGAGAGAGAGAGAGTGAGATAGGCTGGCCAGCCAGCCACCTACCCAGCAGCCGGCCAGCCGAAAACATATTACACATCGCAGAATCGTTTCTCTTTACTTATGGCATAGTTGATAGGACATTCTGCCAGGATGACACTTCCAGTCGCTTGAAAATTGAAAGAATGTGGCAAAAATGTTGCACATTGGTTATTATCGAGGTTTTTTTTTATGTATTTCCTCAACCATTTGTGGCCACATCCATCTCAGAGTCACTAAACTTGGGGTCAACATCCATCTCAGAGTCACTAAACTTGGGGTCAACATCCATCTCAGAGTCACTAAACTTGGGGTCAACATCCATCTCAGAGTCACTAAACTTGGGGTCAACATCCATCTCAGAGTCACTAAACTTGGGGTCAACATCCATCTCAGAGTCACTAAACTTGGGGTCAACATCCATCTCAGAGTCACTAAACTTGGGGTCAACATCCATCTCAGAGTCACTAAACTTGGGGTCAACATCCATCTCAGAGTCACTAAACTTGGGGTCAACATCACTCTTACTATAACAAGACATTAGTGAACCCCAGGGGTTACCCACGCTGTTTACTCTAGCTGGCGCTCCGTTGAATCGGTTCTCCCACATGGTAATAAGTGGTCCTTGATTTTTTTATTACTTCGTATAATGAGAGTTGAGACGCATTTTCTACTGCCTAGGCCTATTAGGCTTCTAATGCCAAATCTGAAGGCAGGAAAAATAAAACGTTGATCTACGTTTAGTGAACTAGCAGTAAAAACAGGTCAACGTTTTGACGGTTATAGGGTTAAAAATTTGAATTTTCCCAAAAATCTTTAGAGTAATAGATATATTTTATCATTGACAGTTATACAAAATGCTTTATTTTGGCACCAAACCTAAATTAAAAACGTCACATAACTTAAAGCAGCATAATTTTATTTAACTAAATTCTGCTAAGTTTAAATTTGTTG
>NC_091292.1:51460943-51510943 GCF_038502225.1 Cherax quadricarinatus | reverse complement strand
ACCATCATGGAGTCTGTGTTCTATGATAACCCTCCTCCTCCCTGGCCCTTTTTTTTAGTGCATCTTGATCTGACCCGGCTTCATTACTGGACCATTCTCCAGACATTTCCCATCCCTCTGTACTTTCTGCTGGTGACACTTCGTCAAGTGCTCCAGGTGATGAGGCTTCGCCCGTTACTTCTAGTGCCTCTGCCTCTTGAACCCCTTTAATTATGTGTCCAGCTTCCCTGAATATGGTGCAAAGGTGGGGGATCCAAAAACCTATCTCCGATTGGGCCACCCACAGGACTACGCCTAAACGTTCCAGACCATTTACTGACGACGGTTCTTCGATGTCTGCTCATTCCAACCAGATACGTCCTACGCGACTCCCACTTCCTATATGCACCATGTTAATGCAACTGATTATCTTTCAGACCATAGTATTGGTAAAGCTCTTTTATGGCATGTTGGCCAAAATATATCCTCTCACTCTCTTTGAAGCAGTGCGTGCATCGTTACAGTTCAGAATGCAGAGCAAGCTCATGATCTTTCCCATCTTACTTCCATTGATAACATTCCTTTCCTTTTAGATTTTGCCACCGAAGTGGCTAGTTTATTGTGCACCCCATATCCATCCTGTGGTCGGTAGCGCGAGAGCATATGGATACACAAAAGGCCTAGGAACTAGGCCCCAAAGGGTTAACAGGAATACATGTGGATTTATATCTTTATAGATATGTAGATATAAATCCACATGTATTCCTGTTAACCCTTTGGGGCCTAGTTCCTAGGCCTTTTGTGTATCAATATGCTCTCGCGCTACCGTCCAGAGGATGGATATGGGGTGCACAATAAACTAGCCACTTCGGTGGCAAAATCTAAAAATCTCTTTCACAGTTCACAAGCACACTACTCTCAATTCTTGCAGTGCTATGGTGGTTTTACTGTGTACCATTGTACAGTGTGATTTTCTGTCTTTTGGTGATGATATTTTGGAGAAATTAACTCTTTAGGACCTTCCAGTTCTCAAAGTGGATGTATATGCCCTGCCTGCTCATGGGCGAAGGCGCAGTCCCAGTAATATCACTCGATTAACCTTTGTTTATATCACAGGCAGTCGCCTAAAGGTCTGTAAAGTGGTCCCTACTCCCCAACAGTGTCGAAATTGCTGGTGCTTCGGACACCCCACTAAATACTGCAGATCTTCTGTGGAGTGCCCAATCTGTGGTGCTGCGGATCCTGCTGATACATCTTGCAGTCTTTCCCCACTTGTCTTAATTGCAATGAACCTCATCCTTCTTTTTCTTGCCGATGTCAGGTCTATCTTAATGAAAGAGAAATCCATTGTCTTAAGGCTCTCCTTAAGACAACGACCTTACTTGGTATGGCTGTCTCTCAGCTCTGCCTTCAGGGAAATCTTCATCATATTCCTTATTCTCAAGTACCTAGGAGACCTCCAACTTTGATGATCCCCCAGCCTACTAGCTCCTCTGGTGCCATGTCCTCCAGGGTCACCCCTGTCTTAAATTCTTTTGTGATTTTTACCCTCTAAACCCCCCACCTCCTTACCTCTTCCTACCTCTATCTCTTCATCTCCTCGCCTGCTAGTTTCTCAGTCTATGAAGCCTCGCACTCCTGCATCTTTTTCGCACCTATCACCTGCGAAGTTGAACCTGTCTCTTAAGCCCAAGTCTCTTTGCATTCCTCAGGTGCTTACAATTCCCCAACAGCTCTCCTTTTCAGCCTCAGTGCCTAGTTCTCACCCCTTTTGTAACTCTCACACGAAATGGAGGTTCACCCCCCTCGTGCGGTCTCCTCTTCTCCTGTTCTTCCCCAGACTTCTTCCCCAGTCCCCTTCCAGCCTCCTTCCTCTCCTGTTCCACTGCAGGACTCTTTTGTCCCTGACAGCGCATCTCTCCAGGTTCATACTTCCCTCCCTTCTCATACCTCTTTGGTTCCCTCCACAGTCTCCCCGATCTCTACTTGTTCCATCTCACCTGTCTCTGAAGTCGTGATATCAGTATCTTCCTTGTCTGCTGAAGCATTTGATGCTATCTCCAACTATATTGTGGAGACGAAACCCTCGATGGACACCTGTGCACCTCCTTATGCCCCTTCATATTTTTCACAACCCATGCACCAATCTTTTCCTTCACTCCATTCTGATTCCTCCTTGCTCACACACTTTCCATTGCCTCCACGCATTGACTTCAGTGATCCTACTAGCCCATAGATTTTATTGCTTCTCAATGTTGGGATACCTATCTTTGTGAATAATAACTTATTTCCAATGGAATATTTGTGGTCTCAGGGGTAATCTAGGTGTTGCTCTCCCAGTTTATCCTAGTATATGTCGGGTTACAAAAGCTTAAAGTTCGTTCAGCTGTTATCCGTCCCATTTTGGGGTATGTGCTGTTCTATTCTTCTGATCTCTTTTCTGATGAAACTTTTAATGAGAGTGCACTTCTGGTGCACGTTGGTATACCGTTTCAACAGGTCTTCGTTCTCTGTTGCATTATACTCAAGCCCGTATTTGTTTTGCATAGGTGGTATACAGTTGCTCTCTATATCTCTCCTCTTCCCGTGCATTCTGTATCTCGGATGTTGTGTTCTTGATCTCTTCTCTGCCACCGCACATCTTGTTGTTAGGCGATTTTTAACGCTCATCATCATGTTTGGGGAGGGTCCCACTATCTCTCTCGTGGTGATCAGTTAGAGAGACTTTTCACTTCTCATCCTCTTCATGTTTTAAATACGGGTGCTCCCACCCATTTTGACTCTCAAACTCAGTTGCTCTCTTGCATTGATCTTTATATCTGCTCCTTGTCAATTGTACTTGATTATGCTTGTTGTGTTCTCCCGGATTTCCATGATAGTGATCACTTTTCCATTATTTTTACTTCTACTACGTATTCCCAACCGCTTCGTAGGCCACATTGGCAATTAGGAAGAGCGAATTGGGACTTATACTCTCATTTTACCACTTTTTGTGGGGAACCTTCTTCATCCTCTATTGATAAGCTGGTGCATCAGTTTTCCACCTTAGTTTTGACTGCATTGTCACGTTCTATTCCTCAAACCTCAGGCATGCATTTTCATATACATGTACCTTGGTAGTCTCTTGCGTGTGCCCGTGTAGTGCATTTGAAACGTGCTGCATGGGACCATTATCGATATAGTTGGACCACAGATCGTCTTTTGTATTTTAAGTGGGCAAGGGCAATCGCTCATTGCGTCATACATGATGCTGAATGCACTTGTTGGCAAGACTACATTTCTACTGTTACCTCGACTTCTCCTATGTATGCAGTTTGGAAGAAGGAAGTTATGTGGCAGGTACGCAGGTAACCTCTTGAAGTTGCCATGGAAATCGGAAACTATCTTGTCTGTGTCTCCAAAGGGCTTCCCCTCTGTCCCTCATTTCTCGCTTCTAAGTTTGCCAGGGAGCAGTTGCCCATGGATTTCTCTTCTATGGAATGGAGCTGTATTATATACTTTTTAATCTCTTAGAGCTAGAGTCCACGCTTTTCGCTTGCCAGTCATTGGCAGCTGGCCCTGACAATATTCATATCCGTATGCTACAGCATCTACATTCTACAATCCTTACAGTCCTTTTGCATCTTTTCAATCTTGTTTGGACGCGAGAGGTTCTCCCTCAACAATGGAGATCTACTCTTTCGCAAACCAGGCACTAAGGGGCTTGATACCTCTCACTATCGTCCCATTGCTCGGACCGTATAGTATGCAAGGTGATAGAACGATTGGCTATATTTGGAGAGAGTCTCGCCAATATGGCTTTTGCAAGGGTCGCTCTACTGTGGACCCCTTGCTCCACTTATGTGCGAAATGTCTTTGCTAATAAACACTGTGTCTTAGAAGTCTTTTTTGATCTCGAGAAGGAGGTATAACATCTTAGCCCAGGCCCACTCCTTAGGCCTCCACGGTAATCTAAAGATCTTCCTTGCTGCTTTCTTATCTGAAAGACATTTTCGTGTCCGTGTTGGCGCCTTGCTTTCCTCAGCCTTTGTTCAGGCCGATGGAGTCCCATAAAGTTGTGTTCTTAGCACTATCCTTTCTCTCTTGGCTATAAATGACCTACCTTCCGTTCTTCCATCTCATATTTGGTTGTCGCTTTATGTGGATTACATAAGAACATAAGAAAGGAGGAACACTGCAGGAGGCCTGCTGGCCCATACTAGGCAGGTCCTTTACAATTCATCCCACTAACAAAACATTTGCCCAACCCAATTATCAATGCCACCCAAGAAATAAGCTCTGATGTGAAAGTCCCACTCAAATCCAACCCCTCCCACTCATGTACTTATCCAACCTAAATTTGAAACTACCCCAAGTCCTAGCCTCAATAACCCAACTAGGTAGACTGTTCCACTCATCAACTACCCTATTTCCAAACCAATACTTTCCTATGTCCTTTCTAAATCTAAACTTATCTAATTTAAATCCATTACTGCGGGTTCTCTCTTGGAGAGATATCCTCAAGACCTTGTTAATATCCCCTTTATTAATACCTATCTTCCACTTATACACTTCGATCAGGTCTCCCCTCATTCTTCGTCTAACAAGTGAATGTAACTTAAGAGTCTTCAATCTTTCTTCATAAGGAAGATTTCTAATGCTATGTATTAATTTAGTCATCCTACGCTGAATGTTTTCTAACGAATTTATGTCCATTCTGTAATATGGAGACCAGAATTGAGCTGCATAATCTAGGTGAGGCCTTACTAATGATGTATAAAGCTGCAGTATGACCTCTGGACTTCTGTTGCTTACACTTCTTGATATAAATCCCAGTAATCTATTTGCCTTATTACGTACGCTTAGGCATTGCTGTCTTGGTTTAAGGTTGCTGCTTACCATAACCCCCAAGTCCTTTTCGCAATCTGTATGGCTAAGTTCTATATTATTCAACTTATAAGTGCTAGGGTTATGGACACTCCCGAGCTTCAGAACCTTGCATTTATCTACATTGAACTGCATCTGCCACTTTTCTGACCAAGAGTAGAGTTTGTCTAAATCCTCCTGAAGTTCCCTAACATCTACGTTTGAATCAATTATCCTACCTATCTTCGTGTCATCGGCGAATTTGCTCATATCACTAGTAATTCCTTCATCAAGATCATTGATATATATTATAAACAACAACGGGCCCAAGACTGATCCCTGTGGAACGCCACTAAATACTGATCCCCACTCGGATTTAACCCCATTTATGGACACTCTCTGCATCCTGTCTGTGAGCCATGATTCGATCCACGAGAGCACTCCTCCCCCAATGCCATGAGCTGCTACTTTCTTCAACAGTCTTTGGTGCGGAACTCTATCAAATGCCTTACTAAAATCTAAGTAAATAATATCAAATTCTTTATCGTGGTCAACAGCCTCAAAAGCTTTACTGAAGAAAGTTAATAAATTAGTTAGACAAGACCGGCCTCTTGTGAATCCATGCTGAGTATCATTAATCAAGCTATGCTTATCGAGATGGCTTCTTATAATTTGAGCTATAATTGACTCTAGTAATTTGCCTACAATTGAGGTCAGGCTTATTGGGCGGTAATTTGACGGTAACGACTTGTCCCCTGTTTTAAAAATAGGAATTACATTAGCCATCTTCCACATATCAGACACTACACCTGTTTGAAGAGATAAATTAAAAATATTAGTTAATGGTTCACAGACTTCCATTTTGCATTCCTTTAGAACCCTTGAAAAAACCTCATCAGGACCCGGTGACTTATTTTGCTTCAGTCGGTCTATCTGCTTCACAACCATTTCACTAGTGACTGTGATGTTACATAATTTATCTTCTTCTGGCCCACTATAAAAATTAATTACCGGAATATTATTAGTGTCTTCCTGTGTAAAAACCGAGAGAAAATAATTATTTAAAATCGAGCACATTTCATTTTCTTTGTCAGTAAGATGCCCATAGTTATTTTTAAGGGGACCTATCTTATCTCTGACTTTTGTTCTATATACCTGGAAAAAACTTTTTGGGTTAGTTTTAGAATCCCTAGCAACTTTAGTTTCATAGTCCGTTTTAGCTTTTCTTATCCCCTTTTTAATGTCCCTCTTAATGTCAATATACTGATTCATAAGATGACCCTCGCCTCATTTGATACGCCTATAAATTCCTTTCATGTACTTATCCAACCTAGATTTGAAACTACCCAAAGTCCCAGCCTCAATAACCCAACTAGGTAGACTGTTCCACTCATCAACTACCCTATTTCCAAACCAATACTTTCCTATGTCCTCTCTAAATCTAAACTTATCTAATTTAAATCCATTACTGCGGGTTCTCTCTTGGAGAGACATCCTCAAGACCTTATTAATATCCCCTTTATTAATACCTATCTTCCACTTATACACTTCGATCAGGTCTTCCCTCATTCTTCGTCTAACAAGTGAATGTAACTTAAGAGTCTTCAATCTTTCTTCATAAGGAAGATTTCTAATGCTATGTATTAATTTAGTCATCCTACGCTGAATGTTTTCTAACGAATTTATGTCCATTTTGTAATACGGAGACCAGAACTGAGCTGCATAATCTAGGTGAGGCCTTACTAATGATGTACAAAGCTGCAGTATGACCTCTGGACTTCTGTTGCTTACACTTCTTGATATAAATCCCAGTAATCTATTTGCCTTATTACGTACGCTTAGGCATTGCTGTCTTGGTTTAAGGTTGCTGCTCACCATAACCCCCAAGTCCTTTTCGCAATCTGTATGGCTAAGTTCTACATCATTTAACTTATAAGTACTAGGGTTATGGGCATTCCCAAGCTTCAGAACCTTGCATTTATCTACATTGAACTGCATCTGCCACTTTTCTGACCAAGAATAGAGTTTGTTTAAATCCTCCTGAAGTTCCATAACATCTACGTTTGAATCAATTATCCTACCTATCTTTGTGTCATCGGCGATTACTTCACTATAGCTTACGCAGGCGCTGACTGTTGCCTGGTAATGGCCTCCCTTCAGAATTTAATTGACATTGGGCCACTTCTCATGGATTTAAATTTTCTAGTGCAAAAACCCATTTCATTACCTTTATCCTCTTGTCCCAGATAATCCACTGTACTTGCACGGCTCACATATCCTGGAATGCAATACGGTCAAGTTTCTTGGCCTTCTATTCAATAGCCGGTTGACATGGAAACCTCACCCCAACACCGCAGAACACCGCTTGTGACGTGCCCCCATTCTGATTTCTCCCCATTTACGCAAACTCTTTGCTGCCTATTTGTCAGCCATGCCTTTACCCAGGAAAAAATTTCTCCTCCTATTCAGTGTGCCTTAAGTTTCCTCAAAAGCCTCTAATGTGGAACTCTATCGAAAGCCTTACTGAAGTCCTTATACACAATATCATATTCATTACCATGATCTACCTCCTCAAACACCTTAGTGAAAAAGTTAGTAAATTCGTAAGACAAGAACGTTCCTTTGTAAAACAGTGTTGAGATTCATGGAATGACACCCTATTCCACTCTGTGAAATTTGTCGGGTCCCTATTTCGGTTCTTCACTTTCTTGTGGGCTGTCCAGTTTACCAGCGATCTCGCAAGATTTACCTCAACCGACGCTGCCACTCTACCACTTTTACCTTATCTTCCCTTCTTGCAGACGGCCCTGCCTTTGACTTACGACCACTTTTTGACTTTTTGTCAGGAAAAAGCTTGGACACATAGGCCTTAGCATCACTTCCAGCCCTTTTCTCCCCTCACCTCTGATCCCCTCTCTACCTAGTTGTTTATAGCCCCGGCACTATTTTCTACCCCGCAGCGCTGCATGACCCTTGTCAGTTTAGCGCTTTATTTGATTATAATAAGAACATACATCACTTCTCTTACCAAAACAACTTTACTTCGTCCTCCATACGCCAATTCTCTTGCCAAAACAACTTTACCTCAAGGGGATTCATACCCACTTTACTAACATTGCAAAAACAAATAAAAATTCCATCTCGTTCCTTATAATCAAACGTATACTTATATATTTCGAAGTCTTGTGCTATAACTTTCACTATAACACTGATCATTTCATTTTGCTGATCCAGCTTCAAACCATTTAACCCGTTAATGTGCACATCACACTCAAGTTATTTTCTGATCGGGTGTGTGGGTTTTATTTTCATCAGAGTTAGTTTAATATGTTTATTATGCACCCCATACCCATCCTGTGGGCGGTAGTCAAAAGATTACAGAGGTACATAATAGGTCCAGGGATTGGGCTTCAAAGTTTTGATAGTTAAGCAAGTTACAAAGGTAATAAACTCCAGGTAGATCTGGTCACTGCGCCTTGTTATCAAAACATTCTCTGGAATCGGCTCTACTGCCATTACCTCCTCGGCCTCCAGAGCATGCAGCATCACCTCACGGTCCCACAGTGCCATCTTGGTCAGACTGGCAGGCTGGGTCACTTGTACCATCCACCTCATATTAACCACTCTGATACTGAGAAAAAGCTCTGAGAGGAAAGCATCACCGCCCTCACCGAGCCAATAGTTCAATAATTCGAGAGTGCTTCCCAGCTAGGTACGACCTACTTCCACATTAAACAAATGTGACACCACCTATGACTGCTGCACCTCTCCTGCCAACGGTTTATAAGCTCCTTCTCCGCACGTATGCCGTATTCTATTCAAGATTGATGGACTGACCACATCGACGCAAGGTTGAGGGAGTGATTACCTCATTCTCCTCCTGTTCTTCAAGATTCTCCTTTGTATGGACTGATGAAGCCACTGTGTGGTGAAACGTTTCCTCAATAAAGATACCCAAGAGTTGCACATGTGTCTAATTTATCAACAGGTAAATAAAATAATGGGTATACCCTCATCTCAGGCCATCTGGTACTTCGTACAACAAACATGCAGCATCTTCCTGAGAGACTGTTGAAACCACTTCCCTATGACTCTCGGAGTGATAGATAATGGTAAATTTATTCTTAATCCTGATGTCTCCCAAAACTACATGGTTGGCTTGAATTTTTGCAAAGCCTAACTGACAAAAAAAGTCACCAGACATCTGAAAACCATACACAAAATTATTAAGAAAGGGTGTAGAATCTGGTAACCAGGTAGAAAAATAAATGATTAGCAAACACTGATTATTCAGCTCTCCTTTCTTATTATTCTCCCATGGGGATCCGTAAAAAATCAGAGCCTTATCCTCAAATGGTTCTGACATGACCACTTGATCACATGCTTTTTCGAAAAGAGTAATTAGCTGTTAACATTCATAGTGTGTGTTGTCGCTTTGATGATACACAGACAACAGTGATGGTTTAGTTATTGTGTTGTCACAATAATGATACATACAGTGAGTATCTAGTTATCATGATGATATACAATGTACAGTGAGTGTGTTATAACTATGATAATACACAGTGTACAAAGAATGTGTTTGTGTCGATGTATTAAAAAGACGTATTCTGATTGGGAGATTTGTTAACATAATCGTCCTTCTTCATCATTGTAGAATTAGTTACTTTCTCGGGAGGGGATTTAGCATTGGTCTGTACAAAGATGAGATGCATCTGTGGAGTATTTCTTCGCCTACCAATTCATTATATATGTTGTTTTGTTGCGGTAATCCTTTTATGGCTTTATAAGGCTCGACCCAGAGCAATTTTTTCTTTTTTTTTTGTAAAAATTTGCTATGCGCCTAGAGCTTTAAACCACAACTGTTGGTATTTCCTGCCATTCTACGAAAGGATAATGTTTCCTGAGGCCATGAAATAGTACAGCATATAAGGCTGGGTTTCCTGAAACCTGATATATTATCGTCTGTGATGTTATGTTTCTTGAGCCCTTGTAAAGTGTAGCTTAGGATAGTGTTTCTTAAGCCATGGTCTAGTACAATCTTCATTGTTGTGTTTCCTGAGCCCTAGTATAGTGTATTCTAGGTTGCCATATTTCGTGATCCCTGGTATATTCTAGTCTAGGATGTTATGTTACCTATTAGGATATTTTTTCCCGAGCACTGGTACTGTCTAATTTGAGGCACAATACCTTGACAGGAATAATACACGAATAACTAACATAGAAGAAACTTATGACGACGTTGCTATCAGACTTGTGTATTAAGTCCATGTACAGCCTAGTCCAGTGATTCTCAACCAGGGGTAAATTTACCCCTTGGGGTAAAAAATTATATGGCAAGGGGTAACTATTTGTGTCCTATTTTGTGCAAAACCTGAATAATTTATTTTTTCAGACCTTGTTTTTCTGTCCCTTTATTATAGCGATAATACATTTTTGTATGTAAGTAAGGGTGTAAATGGAGAAATACAACAAGTTGAGGGAGTAAATGATAGAGGAAACCTTGAGAATCCCTGGCCTAGTCTCTTGAGCCCTGGAATCTTCTAGCTTAGGATGTTGTGTTTCCTGAACCCTGGCATTAGGAATAATGTTAAGAAAGAAGTAAATGTTATAGGAATGCAGTTAGAAGCCTGACTAGATCTATAACCCACTATGATAACATGAACGTAGATAAGTACGGTTATGGAGCAACTTGCAATGTGAACAAACTTATATTGTACAAGGTTACGTGATGTTGACTAATGTTGGCTTGGTTACAAGTACTTCTGGCAGTTTGGCAGACACTCAGATGATGATGATTAAACTCAATGAAAAGTACGTTGCTACCCGTATGGTCATTATCTTGAACAGTACGTGCTTTATTGTCCATTTATTGAGGAATATGGAGGTAGACAGTATAATAACCTATGCGATATAACAATATATCTAATGAAAATATGATACCAGATATATTAAGCAAGTTTCCTAAATTTGCTTACAATAGATAATTGATCCTGCAAACCTTTTTGGGGCCTAGTTCCTAGAGCTTTGTGTATCCATATGCTATTGCGCTACCGCTCCACAGGATGATTAAATGGACAGGAGTAACTTTTGTGATTATTTAAAATATGTCTTAGTTTCCGGTTTAATTAATGTAGTTTGGGTTCTTTTCAGAATAGTTTGCTACTGACGTCTGGTAAGCATCCAGCGCCTCACAATGACAAGGTGTTACTCTGCAACTCTCGTTAGTTAGTTCTACAACAGCTGTTCTGTAAGGTTATTCCTGCAAGCGTGCCCCGTGAGTGACTGTAGTTTCGCCAAATTCTCCCCTTCACATCACGATTACTGCTGAAATTCATGATGGATGTTATACCTAGGAATCGTGCAAGTATTGTAGCTCTTGGAAAACATGTTGATTTGAGTATTACAGATCGCCGAAAATTTGAGCTTAGCAAATTTAACTGTTAGTCGGCTTCTGAAGAGAGTTGACGACACTGGTGACTGTGGAGTGCTACGTCGAAGAGTGAAGAAAATGCAAGACAGCACCTCACAATGACAAGGTTATCATAATTAGTGTGAAGGATCCCAAGAACACCAGCAAAGATCTAGAGAGAGATTTTGCTTCAGCTGGCTCCATGAAGTTTGCTGAACTACCAGATAACCGGTCAAGAAATAGTTATTGACTGCTGCTATGAAGAAAAAACGCCTTCGGTGGGCACTCATAATGGATGGACGTCAGATGAATGGAGAAAAGTTGTTTTCAGATGAGGCGAATTTTGAAGTACATGTGTACAGATCAGTGGTAGTGAGACGGAGCGAAAGCGAACCTCTTCGGAATGGACAAGTTTAATAAGCGCCAAAACATAAGAACAAACCATACCACGGGTAAGGTTAGAACCCGCGGTCAGAGACTCTCTGACCGCGGGTTCAAATCCCACCCATGGTATGGTTTGTTTGCAATTGTGTCATTAGGATTTCGTGAGTCATAAGAACGTAAGAAAGAAGGAATACTGCAAGTCTACTGGCCCATGCGAGGCTTGTCCAATTCACCCATTGGCTTAAGCCAATGCCTTAAGGTAGTCAGGTCAGGTCACATTCACTAAGGAAGGAGCACGGCAACTGACCTAGTAGCACAAGCTAGTCAGGTCCAACTCACACCCACCCACACTCACTCATGTATTTATTTAATCTATTTTTAAAACTACAAATCTTAGCTTCTATGACGGCACTCAGGAGTTTGTTCCGCTCATCCTCAACTCTATTACCAAACCAGTGCTTTCCTATATCCTTCCTGAATCTGAATTTTTCCAACTTAAATCCATTGCTGCAAGTCTTGTCTAGGCTAGATATTTTTAGCACACTATTTACATCCCCTTTATTAATTCCTGTTTTCCATTTATACGCCTCAATCATATCCCCCCTAATTATACGCATGTCTAGAAAGTGCAGGTTCAGGGCCCTCAGTATATCTTCAAAGGGAATATGTCTGATACATGGGATCAACTTTGTCATCCTCCTTTTTACGTTTTCCAGTGCATTTATATCCATTCTGTAATACGGTGACCAGAACTGTGCAGTATAATGTAAAGGAGGCCTAACTAAAGATATATAGAGTTGAAGAACACCCACTTAAGAAGATGTTTTGGGTTAGTTTCTCTGCTGAAGATCCTGGACCGCTTGTTATTGTTGAAGGAACGATGAACAGGGATAAATACAAGGCAGTCCTGGCAACTCATTGAAAATCTTGGCCAATAACCAAACGCAAGATCGTTAAACAGGACTGTTCAACTGTGGAAAAGCTAATTGCTGCTGTTATTAACACCTGGTACCACGAACAACAACTTGCCAAAACGTGTTAAACATTGGTCGATTCTAAGCCAAAGAATGTAGCAATGCATACAAAAGGAAAGGATCGTCATATCTCTCATTTAATCAGTTATCTGTCATATCATTGCCGTGTATTTTTCAAGTAAACATTAATTTTCCAGATTAATAAGCACACTACTGTAGGGTATACAATAAACTATCCTCTCCGCCAGCAAAATCTAATCTGGTATAGTCTCGTGTAGGATGTTGTTTCCCGAGCCTTGGTATACTCTAGTTCAGGATATAGTGTTTCAGGTGCTCTAGTCTAGGATGTGCTTCTTGAGCCATGGTATAGTCTAATCTAGAATGTTGTTTCTTGAACTCAGTATAGTTTAGTCTAGGTTGTTGTGTTTACTGACCCATGGTATTATCTAATCTAGTTGTGCTTCCTGACCCCTTGTGTATTCTATTAGGCTATTGTTTCCTGAGCCCTGGTGCAATCTAATGTAGGATATTGCTTACTGAGCTCTGTTGCAGTCTAATGTAGAATGTTGTTCATAACCGCAAGTAGATTCTAGTCTATGATGTGTTTCTCGAGCCCTAGAATGTTGCGTTTCCTGATACCTGGTATACTCTAGTCTACGATGCTGTGTTTCCTGATACCTGGTATACTCTAGTCTACGATGTTGCGTTTCCTGATACCTGATATACTCTAGTCTACGATGTTGTGTTTCCTGAGACCTGGTATATTCTAGTCTAGGATATTGTTTCCTGAGACGTGGTATACTCTAGAATGTTTCCTGAGACCCGGTAGGATGAAGTCTCATATACGTATTTTGTTTCTTGGCCCCAGGTATAGTCATGTCTAAAATTTCATGCTTCCTGCCCCTGGTATAGTCTAACCTACAATTTTATTTCCTGACTCTTGTTATAGTCTAGTCTTGGGTGTCGAGTTTCCTGACCCCAGGTATAGTATGGTCTTCGTATCGTCTGTATTTCCTCACGCTCTCGTACAGACGAGTAATTTTGCTTTGTTTTTCTTGTAAAAATTGAGATAACATGAAATTGTGGATAAAATTGTCTTAGTAATTTCTTGAATTTGTTACGTAATGAGGAGCTAAACTGTCCCAAGTCTCGATGCTTATAACTTCTCGCCACACGAAATGTTTTATGAGGGATTTGTAAAAGACTTAAGTCTTCCCTGTGAACCCAGTCAGTGCTGTTGAACCCTTTCAGTGTTGCTTAGCCCTTTTAGCAGTTTTAATCAATTTTAGTGATGAATCCTTTTTCGCCGTTGGCTGCAGTAATGTTGAGCCCTCGTAGTGATGTTGAACCCTATGTGCCCTTGTACCCTTTTAGTGTTGCTGAACGTTATCAGTGTTGTTGAACCCTGCCAGTGTTGTTGAACCCTGTCAATGCTGACGAACTATCTCACAGACACTGTATACATTATCCTCGCACAGTTACTATGCATATAGTACGCGAAATCACGTTACGTTCACAGTTAAATTTTTGTACAGTTTAATGCTTGATATTGTTCTCTTAAGAGATAGTCTTGAAGAGTTTCCAGACGCAACGCATTAAACAGATACGACAATCTTGAGGCAGATTTGTTTGGTTCAAAGATGTTCCAAATGGCAGACTTTGTTGCGTACATACCTTAATACCCACCTCCTTTTTCATGATCTTTGGACTGGTGCTTCAGCCTTCTTTAATTTCTCTGTAGTGTCTTAAATAGTCTGCTGGAGATGGCTTTATCCCAGAGATTGTAATTCAATTTTGCATGTAAGTATCCATAAAATTTTGTGGATATGAAGGTCTTACAGTTTTGCCCCATGGCAGTAATGGCAGCTGTTTCACACATTGGCCGCCTTTTACTTTCTTGAGATTTGCTGTTTGATGTAGTAATATTTTTCCTGTTGCTCAGCTGTCTTTTTTCTAACATTCTCTCAGTTAATGAAAGAATACAAGTTCTTAAGACTAAGTGTTATATTACTCGCATAGTCTTCCATAGCTTCACAGCTGCTTGTGGACAACCTTAACTGACGTATTGCTGCTTGTGGACAACCTTAACTGACGTATTGCTGCTTGTGTACAACGCTAACTAACTTATGGCTGCTTGTGGACAACCTTAACTGACGTATTGCTGCTTGTGGACAACCTTAACTGACGTATTGCTGCTTGTGGACAACCTTAACTGACGTATTGCTGCTTGTGGACAACCTTAACTGACGTATGACTGCTTGTGGACAACGCTAACTAACGTATGGCTGCTTGTGGACAACCTTAACTGACGTATTGCTGCTTGTGGACAACCTTAACTGACGTATGACTGCTTGTGGACAACCTTAACTGACGTATGACTGCTTGTGGACAACCTTAACTGACGTATGACTGCTTGTGGACAACCCTAACTGACGTATGACTGCTTGTGGACAACCTTAACTGACGTATGACTGCTTGTGGACAACCTTAACTGACGTATTGCTGCTTGTGGACAACCTTAACAGACGTATTGCTGCTTGTGGACAACCTTAACAGACGTATGGCTGCTTGTGGACAACCTTAACAGACGTATTGCTGCTTGTGGACAACCCTAACTGACGTATGGCTGCTTGTGGACAACCTTAACAGACGTATGGCTGCTTGTGGACAACCTTAACAGACGTATGGCTGCTTGTGGACAACCCTAACTGACTTATTGCTGCTTTTTTTTTTTTTTATTCGCCGGTATTCTCCCGGCCCGGGTCTTTTCCAAGTAGTGGTGACCCGGCCTTGGCTCCCTATCTGGGGAGTATCTCGAGACCTAAGTCTCCCATGGGAGGAGGTACAAGTACCTTCTCATCTTTGGGACCAAGTGTCCCCAGGCCTTCCGTATTGCTGCTTGTGGACAACCTTAACAGACGTATTGCTGCTTGTGGACAACCTTAACTGACGTATTGCTGCTTGTGGACAATCTTAACTGACGTATGGCTGCTTGTGGACAACCTAAACTGACGTATTGCTGCTTGTGGACAACCCTAACTGACGTATTGCTGCTTGTGGACAACCCTAACTGACGTATTGCTGCTTGTGGACAACCCTAACTGACGTGTGGCTGCTTGTGGACAACCTTAACTAACGTATTGCTGCTTGTGGACAACCCTAACTGACGTATTGCTGCTTGTGGACAACCCTAACTGACGTGTGGCTGCTTGTGGACAACCTTAACTGACGTATTGCTGCTTGTGGACAACCCTAACTGACGTATTGCTGCTTGTGGACAACCCTAACTGACGTGTGGCAGCTTGTAGACAACCTTAACTGACGTATTGCTGCTTGTGGACAACCTTAACTGACGTATTGCTGCTTGTGGACAACCTTAACTGACGTATGGCTGCTTGTGGACAACCTTAACTGACGTATTGCTGCTTGTGGACAACCTTAACAGACGTATTGCTGCTTGTGGACAACCTTAACTGACGTATGGCTGCTTGTGGACAACCTTAACAGACGTATTGCTGCTTGTGGACAACCTTAACTGACGTATTGCTGCTTGTAGACAACCTTAACAGACGTATTGCTGCTTGTGGACAACCTTAACTGGCGTATTGCTGCTTGTGGACAACCCTAACTGACGTGTGGCTGCTTGTAGACAACCTAAAGTGACGTATTGCTGCTTGTGGACAACCTTAAGTGACGTATGGATGCTTGTGGACAACCTTAAATGATGTATGGCTGCTTATGGACAACCTTAACTGATGGCTGCTTGTAGACAACCTTAACTGACGTATGGCTGCTTGTACGGTCGTACAGCAATACTAGGTCTTGATTCAATGGCTGCAGCCAGGGTTCTGTTAGCTTAGAAAAAATATTTAGGTAAAGTTCGTCAGGAAACGGGACAAGTGTTTCCTGACGCGGCCCTTAGATGATGACCCGCCGTTGGAGCTTTTGGTCATCTGACCGAGGCCTTCCTCTGGCTTACCGGTCCACCCCTTTGAAAATTATGGTCAGTTGTAACCATTTAGTTATTGTAAAAAAAATATTTAAGACATAGAATGATCCTATTACACTGGCATATTTCTCATGAAGTCTTGATACCTCGTCCACCAAAAGGTGACAGTGTATTTCATCCAGAAAATGTACGCAGTATAGGCAAAGCTTCGGTTAAACCCCCCTGTGTTTATGTTTTCTAATAAACTGCCTGATAGAAGAAATTCTGTCCAAGACAAAATGCGGCCCACGTATGTGGAGAAATTTTCTCCAGGAGGGGGGTATCAGCCCCCTTCAGCCCCCTTCAGCCCCCTTCAGCCCTCTCAGCCCTGAGGGGCCACTAGAAGGGGCGAGCGTCTTGTTTACTGCTAGAGTGAGTAATTGATCACAGATGCCGTATGCGTGGTCAAATGACCTCTGCTCCTTGCAGGGGTGTTGCAACGTGTATTTTTATAAGAGACAGTATATCTCTTACTTAGCAGGACAATTAAGGAAAATCCTGCTCCCACTTTATTACCATAGTAAAAATAGTGTACTTTGTTGTTTCTGCTTAAGACAGCAAGAAACAAACATTCTGCTTTGCTTCATCGAGGAGTTGACAAGGATGCAAGGTACTAGGTCAGCGTTTTTTTTGTGTATTAGGGCAGTGACGGCATGGAGCGGTGTGACGAGGCCAGATTACTTTTGACTCTAGAGAGAGTCACACTGACGCCAGGATAACCAGCAAAGGACACTGATCTGTGCGTTAGTGTGAACAAAGTATCTCTAACACAAACACTTAGAGAAGTGTGATCAGCTTCTCTTGTGATACATTGTGAACAATAAAGACAAATCTTGTTGAAAATAGTGTACCAGTGTGCGTTTCCTAGACAATGGAAGACGTGGACATCCAAAGACACTTCAGCTTCTATCAAGTCACCGATATCTGTCGAAGGTGTTGAGAACACCATAGCTCACGTTACAAAGAGCAAGGTATGTTACGAATTTCTTGTAGATCGGGGGATTGCGCAATTCTTGAGTCACAAGGAGTTTGTAATCAACCTATAATCGGCAGTAAGGTGTGGACTTTTGAGTCCAAACAAGTAAGTATTCGTCAGCCATCATCGAATGAAATATGCTGACATAACACCCCCTAGGGGTAATTTATACTTACAAATTGTATCTCTTGACAGCCCACTGTTGTGATGGTTTCGACAGCATCTAGACCTCGTCTGCAGGGGCGGCTGTGTAGACGACTTGCTGTCATTTATCAGCTAAGTGTTCATTATATATAGTCATAATGAACACGGCAGGTAAGGCCAAAAATTCTCAACAGAGTTTTGGTCGTGCTCGAACCGGATAAAGACCACACTGTGGTCCAAATATGTTGTACTACAGTGTACAAATAACCTATGAGCCAAGGTCCTTCGAAAAAAGCTGTAAAACTAGTGTTTTACAATATAAATCAGTATAAATGAGTCCCTCCAGACTCAATCACAGAGAATGGGCAGCCAAAAGAAAACGGGCGCTCACCCAGCGTTCACCCAACGAAAACGGGAGCTGGGTGACTCACCCAACAAGAAGACGGGGGATGTATCCTGCACCCTCCATCAACTGCTCCAATCTTGAAATCGCTGATTAAGAACAACACCACCGAGTGATGTTGTTTGTCTGAGTGTATATACACATAGTGTTTATAATGTTTATAGACAGAAATTAAGAGACAAGATTGTGTTAAAGTTTGTTTCTTATAGATCTACCTGTTATATTAAAGGAACTTATATATAAAGTGTAAGCTTTCAAATATATATTAACAGTGAAATTTATATATGTGTAAGTAATATTCACGTGTGATTACAGTTATACAGTGACATTTATAGTGTATAGTGAATGAAGTGTATAACATCGTTATTTACGATTAATCATCATGGTCAGGCTGACACAGCAACTCTAAGCCGTAAACATCAGCCACATGTACCCTGTACCCTCATGGTCATTAACCCTGAGGTTAAGCTTAGTGGGTCAGTAGTGTCTGACTCGATTATTGCTGACTTAAGCATAACAAAAACTCAGCTGTCTATAGCAGTACAGTGTTTTATAAACACTCTAAGTGTGGTGCTAGAATTTTCAGTATACCATTAAAATGGCTTGTTTGAAAACTCAGTTTCAGTCTTTACAGACTAAGATTACACAATTAGAAAATCTAATTTCAGTCTGTATAGGATTAACTCAAGATACAAACATAGATTTTGATGATCTTGAGGTCAAGTTTGGATTATTTACACAACGTATGAAAATAATTAATTCAGACTATACACATTATGAAAATAAATTTCTTGAATCAGATCCATCTGATGATGAAATTAAAAATGTTTTGGATACTTTTAGTGATCAACAATTAAGGTGGACAGGAGTACAGGCTATCTGCCGTAAAACTCTGTCACAGAGACCTACTACTAGTGATCAAGCACCTGTTACACCTGTAACAACAAGTGTCCCATTACCAAGCTTACCTACATTGTCATTACCTATTTTCCAAGGTCATAATTATGAAGAATTCATTAGTGGTTTTCAATCCATAGTAAATTCACGAACTGACATAGATGAGATTGCTAAGTTTAATTATCTTAAATGTCTTGTGAAGGGAGAACCCTATGAACTGATTAAGTCATTTCCGGTGGTTAAAGGCAATTATCAAATAGCCTTACGTGTCTTAGCAGACAATTACTTTGATGCTGACAAGGCTAGAGTTAGACATGCAGTCTTAATATCAAGCTTGAAGCCACCCAAACATTGTTTTTCAGACTTACAGGCATTTAGAATTACATTAGACAATAGTCTCAGATCTCTAGGTGCTAAATATGACCTAAGACAATGTGATTGGTTTATCAGTGGTATTGTACAAGATAAGTTGTCACCACAAACTATTGAACGATTAAATATTATGTTCAATAAACGCTATTTCACTTGTGAGGAAATTAGCAATGGTTTACAAACAATAGTTTCATGCATGCAAGCAACGAGACAAGATGAAAAATCCACAAATCCCGTGGATAATAAACCTTCAACTCAGTATAAAAAGAGTATAACTACTCCCACTAAACCACATAATGGGAAATCCCATATAGGCATTTATCAAGTTGTGAATACAATAGACAGTAAACAGACTGTCACACATAAACGTACTCCAAAATGTGTACTTTGTGATGAAACACATTGGGCACAGTATTGTAGTCAATACACATCAATGGAGGCACGTAAACAACGTGTTCATCAGCTGAAAAGATGCATCAAGTGTTTAGGTGAACACAAGGGAGGAAAATGCTCACTGAAGAAGTGTTTTAAGTGCAAGGGTATGCATCATACAGCATTATGCCCAAATACTTTTGCTGAACAGCAGCAGACTTCCACAGAATCAGGAAGTCAACAAGCAACAGCATTAAATGTGAGAGATAAGTTTAAAGCAACTGCTCTCCCGATAGCTCGAGTTGAGTTATCTAATAAATTACACAAAACCAATGTGCTAACACTATTTGATCAAGGCTCACAAAGGTCCTTCATAAGAAGAACAGTGTTGCAGAAACTGAATAAACAACCCTATGCCAAAATACAGTTAGATATAGCTGGTTTTTTCCATAATTCTGGTAAACAGACATATGACCTAGCCAAAATCACTGTTGGTCTAGGAAACAGGAAAAAGACAGTAGAAGCTGTGGTAGTAGATGATTTGCCTAAATCTGTGCAGATCCAGGGATTAAAAGAAACAGTTGCAGCACTGAAAGCAGCTAAGGTCAAGTTAGCCTGTCCTGACATACAGACGGACACAATTAGTCCAATTGATTTAATCATTGGAAGTGATTATTATCACAGTTTTGTGCAAAATATAGTAAGTAAACATGATGTTCACTTGCTGAAAACAGCAGGAGGCCACATGATATGTGGTCCCATTCCCTCTCAAAGTGGGAAAGAAGCTGATATTGATTCAGTGGAAAATGTACTAGTTACGAGAATAACCGCTGATCATGTACCACAGCAAAAATTATCATTACTGGAAGAAATGAATGAACCAGTTGATAAGTTGTGGGATTTAGATGCGATAGGTATTGATGTAAATAAACCAAGCCCACAAGAGTCTCAGACTTATAACCAATATTTGGACACTGTCAAATATAAAGATGGACAGTATTGGGTTAGGTTACCATGGAAATTAAATCCACCACATCTACCTAGCAATTATCGCATGGCTTTCGGACAGATGAAAGCACAAATACATGAGCTCAGGAAGAATCCAGAGCTACTGACTGTCTATGATAATATCATACAAGAACAGTTGGACAATAAATTCATTGAGGAAATAGTCGAAGATAAGTTGAAGACAAACGCTCATTATCTCCCGCACCATGGAGTCAGAAAAGATTCTGAAACCACTCCACTACGTGTTGTATATAATTGCAGCGCACGTGCAAATAAAGATGTAGCAAGTCTTAATGACTGTCTGATGACCGGACCCTCACTAACTGAGAAGCTTGGAGACGTGCTTATGAAATTTCGCACAAACCCATATGCCTACACGGCTGATATTTCCAAGGCTTTCTTAAGAGTAGGACTACAAGAAATAGATAGAGATTATACTCGATTCTTGTGGCCTGAAAATCCACATGATCCTCAAAGTCCTGTGAAAACTTATCGTTTCAAATCAGTATTATTTGGTGCAACATCCTCTCCATTCTTACTAGAAGCTACTCTAAATACACATTTGAAGAAATCTGAAAGTCCCTTCAAAGAAGTCTTAAAGAAAAGTTTCTATGTGGACAATCTTCAAGGTACTGTGAATAAAGAGGAAGATTTGAAATCCTTATTCAGAGAAGCTAACAAGGAGATGAAAGAAGCAAATATGCCTCTAAGGATGTGGAATACAAATTCAAAGCAATTAAGGGAACTTATCAAAGAAGATTTCCCTGAAACTGAAATTCCTGATTGCAACAATATGCTGGGACTTAATTGGAACACACAGGAAGATACTTTGAGTCTCAAAAGGATAAACAATAAATCATGCAGTACACTCACTAAACGTAGTTTACTGTCAGAGGTATCACAATGTTTTGATCCTCTAGGACTCGTCTCACCAATTACCATAAAAGGTAAAATGCTTATGCAAGATGCATGGAAACTCAAAATTGGATGGGATGAGAACTTGCCTCTAGAAATGAGTCAAGCATGGGATGAAATATCCTGGGAGTTTAAACAACTTCATCAAATTAAATTTCCCAGACAAATAGGTCAAGAGGGAAACAATTACACATTACATGTGTTCTGTGATGCGTCAACCAGAGGTTATGGCGCTGTAGCTTACATGAGTAATGCTGAAGGAAGTACACTAATTACTTCAAAGGCCAGGGTAGCACCCTTGAAGGTCAGAACAGTACCACAATTGGAACTGACAGCACTCTATGTAGGTACAAAATTTGCTGTCTATCTCAACAAAGTACTTGATCATCTCACTATTGAGAAAACCGTGATCTGGAGTGATAATGAGGCAGTTCTCCAGTGGTTAAGAAATAATAAGAGTAAGTTGGTCTATGTACAGAACAGAGTAGCAGAAATAAAAGAGATGCAGAGAGATTATCTCTTTCTTCACGTCTCTACCCTAGAGAATCCAGCTGATATGTTGTCACGTGGTGTCCCACTCAAGAAATTTGTGGATAATAAATTATGGCTCCACGGACCGAACTGGCTCTCTAATGAAAATAACTGGCCTCAGCAAAAAGCTCACATTATGCCAGAAGAAACAGTTTGCTTGAACACAGCAGAAATAAGTTGTGTAAATACTGCAGACACAACAGAAATAGTCATTGATGGATCTAAATACTCATCTTTGGGTAAACTCTTAAGAGTTACAGCTCTTGTCTTTAAATTCATTAAAGGAATAAAACCTGATTATGAATGTCTTGAACCCATTAAATACTGGGTGAAACTAATACAGAAAGTTGTTTTCTCTACAGAATATAAATTTCTGGAAACACAAGATAAATCCCCAAAGAAACCTGTTATGATTAATTCTTTAGGACTTTATCTCGACTCAGAAAAGATTATAAGATGTCGAGGAAGAATTCATAATTCTTCACTACCTAAAGAAGCCATACATCCAATATTGATCCCCAAGAATCATTGGCTAACAAAACTGATTGTGCAAAACGCCCACAGTAACGTGTTACATGGTGGGGTAGCTGACACACTTTGTCATATACGACAATCCTACTGGATACCTCAAGGTCGACAAAGTGTGAAAAAACAAATAAAGGACTGTATTACTTGTCGTCACTACGATATGCGAGTATGTCAGTATCCAGGTCCACCTCCATATCCCTCTGAAAGAGTTTGTCATATCACTCCATTTGAGGTGACAGGTGTAGATTATACTGGACCAATAATTTTAACCAAAACAGTTGACAAAGTTCCCATCAAGGTGTACATCTGTTTGTTCACTTGTGCTACAACTAGAGCAGTACATCTAGAAGTAGCCACTGACATGTCTGCTGAAACCTTTATCAAATTATTCAGAAGGTTTGCAGCCAGAAGGGCATGTCCCAGACTGATGATTTCAGATAATGCAACGAACTTTGTTGCTGGTGCTGCTTGTATAAGCAAGATCTTTGATCAACCAGAAGTACAACAGATGCTGAATCAACGCAGATGTCGTTGGAGATACATTCCTCCTAAATCTCCATGGCACGGCGGATTTTATGAAAGAATGATCGGCATTGTAAAGCGTTGTTTAAGGAAGACTCTTCATCGTCAGAGAATAGACTTAGAAGAATTCCGTACAGTTGTGACTGAAATAGAAAATAGAGTCAACAACAGACCTCTAACTTATGTTACCGATGATCTGGACAATTTAGAAGTGTTAAGTCCATCTCATTTACTCCATGGCAGAAGGCTCGAACCTGTTCCTCCCATGAATGATAAAGAAATCATAGAGGATCCTACTTATTTCGAACCTGAGCAACTCAGACGTAAATTCAAACACCTTAATAAAGTGATTGAACGTTGGGAGAAAATTTGGCGAGAAGACTATCTCACCTCATTGAGAGAACACTTCTATGGAGCTGGTATTCCTGAAAATCATAAGTCCTTAAGACCTGGTGACATAGTGATTATCGACAATGATGGTCCGAGGTCCCAATGGCCACTTGGAAAAATTGTGACCATATATCCTGATGCAAATGGAATCATCAGGACAGTTGATGTTTTGAGCAAAGGTGTAGTGAATAAGCGGACAATAAATAAACTAGTGCCGTTAGAATTACACAGTGTTGAAAACAAAATTAGTGATTCTCCAGAAACCACACAGACTAAAGCTGTTCAGAAAAGACAAGCAGCAGTGGTGGCGAGTGAGAAAATAAAATTAATGTTAAGTGATGAATAGTTCACGTGCAGCGAACCTCCGCCGCCCCCCAGTGTGGAGAAATTTTCTCCAGGAGGGGGGTATCAGCCCCCTTCAGCCCCCTTCAGCCCCCTTCAGCCCCCTTCAGCCCTCTCAGCCCTGAGGGGCCACTAGAAGGGGCGAGCGTCTTGTTTACTGCTAGAGTGAGTAATTGATCACAGATGCCGTATGCGTGGTCAAATGACCTCTGCTCCTTGCAGGGGTGTTGCAACGTGTATTTTTATAAGAGACAGTACATCTCTTACTTAGCAGGACAATTAAGGAAAATCCTGCTCCCACTTTATTACCATAGTAAAAATAGTGTACATTGTTGTTTCTGCTTAAGACAGCAAGAAACAAACATTCTGCTTTGCTTCATCGAGGAGTTGACAAGGATGCAAGGTACTAGGTCAGCGTTTTTTTTGTGTATTAGGGCAGTGACGGCATGGAGCGGTGTGACGAGGCCAGATTACTTTTGACTCTAGAGAGAGTCACACTGACGCCAGGATAACCAGCAAAGGACACTGATCTGTGCGTTAGTGTGAACAAAGTATCTCTAACACAAACACTTAGAGAAGTGTGATCAGCTTCTCTTGTGATACATTGTGAACAATAAAGACAAATCTTGTTGAAAATAGTGTACCAGTGTGCGTTTCCTAGACAATGGAAGACGTGGACATCCAAAGACACTTCAGCTTCTATCAAGTCACCGATATCTGTCGAAGGTGTTGAGAACACCATAGCTCACGTTACAAAGAGCAAGGTATGTTACGAATTTCTTGTAGATCGGGGGATTGCGCAATTCTTGAGTCACAAGGAGTTTGTAATCAACCTATAATCGGCAGTAAGGTGTGGACTTTTGAGTCCAAACAAGTAAGTATTCGTCAGCCATCATCGAATGAAATATGCTGACATAACACCCCCTAGGGGTAATTTATACTTACAAATTGTATCTCTTGACAGCCCACTGTTGTGATGGTTTCGACAGCATCTAGACCTCGTCTGCAGGGGCGGCTGTGTAGACGACTTGCTGTCATTTATCGGCTAAGTGTTCATTATATATAGTCATAATGAACACGGCAGGTAAGGCCAAAAATTCTCAACAACGTATCAGAGATGTTGAGGATCACAGTTATAGCCATTGGAAGTACTAGCACACTTGTGTCAACAGTATACAATAACACCTTAAAGGCATTTGCTATGAAATTTCTTTTGACTGATTTTGTTTGAATAATCGTTTACTGACCGCATTTTGAAGTGGTCTTATCTAGGTTTCACACTTTGGCGCAGTGATGATGACATGCTTTTGCAAGGTCACTGCTCGCCAGCACAAGAAGTTAACTGCTGGGTTTTTGTTCCACAAAATGGACTATTTCGTTTTCTACGGCAATATTCAGTGTGTTCGCATTTCGTGCAAATATCTCTGTATATTTGGTTTTCTCATGCATGGTCTCCTCAGGCCTTACCCTCTAGTGTTTGTAATGGCGTTCTCAACGCAGCCAAACAAACTATTGTAGAATGATGAAACCTGCTTAGCAGACGGAACTAGTCTTTATGAAAATGTCCAGATCCAGTGAGGCATTTATGTAAGTTTGTTGCCGGTGAATTAAGTTTAAACTGCCTACTGAGCGCCAGGCAATGTGTTTTCTCTACTGCGATCAACGGATCGCAGTAGAGAATACACAGATCGCAGTATATTATGCTGTGATCCGTAGATCGCAGCATAATATACCACGATCTGCGGATCGCAGAATATTATGCTGAATTTACCAAAATGACAGATAAAAAATAAAAAATACTCGCCTGAACGGAAATTACACTGTATCATGAGATACGTGCAATCAAATGACCAGGAATTGTGGTCATATTCTCATGTACTTTAACACACAAAGGTTCCATAATGCTTTCATAGCGTCAACCAATAAAAACATATGTTAATCTGTCCAGAGGAAATGATTCATTCAAAAGCCAGTTAGAGTAGCTTGTATTTCAAGGAAGCTCACCATGGTGTATGTTGTATTTCACTAATTATGTAGCAAGGATTGTTTCATTTACTTTATTATTTATACTCACTAGAAGCGCGGAAATTGAAGCGAGAGAGAAGAGAAATCCTAATTATCTTCCCAGGTATTTAATCTGGGGAACAAGTGACCCGGCACAGTTTATAAACATCATCGTTTAAGATGTTTTATGAGTAAAAGTTGATAAATAATTTGAGTGTAACTTACACATCTGAAGCTAAATAAGCTGAGAGTAACTTACAGGTCTGAGGCTGTACAGATATTTCACTTATGTCACGACGGTTACTGCTTCCGAGTCTTTTAATATATCTTAATTATATTGTGTCAACTGATTATTTATTATAAAAAAAATATATTTTGCTAATGAAAATATTTTTATGGTGACAAATTAGGAAAAAATGGATTAAAATCATACTGTTAGCTACGGGATATTTTTCCTGAAGATGTTACGACTTAGAGTTAAAGCAGAGATGGAGGACGGCAGCCATGATGGGTGTTTACCTGTAAATCTGAAGTGATTAATTCCAGGAGTTAACCTGAGTGTTAGGAAAAGTACAGCTTCTAGTTTAGGGCAAGAGATGTACCTATGTTTGCCTCACCATTGGCAGTTTGGAGGGACAATTTAAACTGTCCTATCTGGGCGCCTCTGGAAAGACAGTGATTGTGTGTGAATGGTAGTGAAAGTGTTTCGCTTTTAGGTCACCCTGCATCGATGGGAGACGGCCGACGTGTTGTGTTTAAAGTGTAGGGATAGATGTGTATAGAAGGATGAATTTACCAGCAGGATAGTGTTCCCAGCCAGCATGGTAGATAGTTGTCAAGGCAACGGTTGTTTCATATCCACCTACCTTGTTAGGAAAAGTTCGGCGTACTGACGCCATTTCTTGAGTGGTACAACACCCTAGTGATTTTACTGGTTATGTTAGTGTAGTAAGGTAGAGAATGGTTTTTGGTGTATATTAGGTTATTGTTCAAATATACACTAATTTAACTTTCCAGGAAAATCAAACATCGATTTTAAATTGGGCACATGTTTAGTTTTGCCCCTAAGCTGAATTCTTCTCTGTTATTATTTCAGCAAGGACAGTTTTGCCCCTCGTGAACCATTTATACCCAGAGGTCAGACAATTTCATAACACTGGAATTTCGGAACACCTGGCTACCACTTTGATTTCAATGTAATGATTGATCACAGGAAGATGTGACCGTAATATTGGTTACAGTGAATTATCACTCATTTTTTTCAGAAATAATCTTAAGATATCTGTACTTGCTTATATTACGTGCGTGAGTTTAATAACCTTTAGGTAATTATTTCATAAGAGGAATTCCCTATAAATATACTAATTTCGTGTAGTAATTGTTCCTGAAGTAAATGTCTTCCTGGTGGTTTTTGAGTCATTCTGTTACAATATGAACAATAACTGTATCATTCATATGTTTTTTTTTGGGGGGGGGGATAATAAGCAGGCTTTATTTCCTAGAGGTTTCTTACATTTACAACATGTCTTATATCTGTCGGGATTCTAGTGCCGACAGAGATCCTGAGTGAGACTGTTGGCAACACAACTGTTGATGAGGTTAATAATGAACCTGAGATATTAAGGCTGGTAATAGCTTTTTCTGTTGTTATGTAATGAATCCTCTTTCATAGACAAGACTCAGGATTCAGAATGAAGAATGAGACACTTGTGCACGTTTATGAATCTTTATTGTGAAAACATTACGACAACCAATGGCTTCTTCAGTCCAATACAACGAAGAAAGGTGGAAAATGAGGATGAGTCTGCTGTAAGCATGGAGTCAATGTGTTCAGTACATAAATCTTGAGAAAAGTACAGCATATGCAAGAAGAAGTGTCTCATATACTGAAATGAGATGGGTTGAAGCAGGAGGAGGCGGTGTTACCAGTGGAAAATTCCGTTAGTATAAGTAGGTCATGACATTTTTCACTGGTAACTCCGCCTCCTCCTGCTTCAACTGGTCTCACTTCAGAATATAAGACACTTCTTGCATATGCTGTACTTTTCTCAAGATTGATGGACTGAACACATCGACTCCAGGCTTAGAAAATGGTTACCTCAAATTCCTCATTTTCCACCGTTCTTCCTCGTATTGAACCGAAAAAGCCACTGGTTAGCGAAACGTTTCCAGATAAAAAATCACCAAATATTGCGTAAGTGCCTCATTCTTCAACTTGTCGGCTTTTTAAATCATTTACGTCGCACAAGCTTCAGAATATTTTCAACTATCACTTGTTTAATAAACGAGTGAATTCTGAAATAAGAAATAGTGTTACTTATTTCGCATATATTTTCTCACAGTTTAAAGATACCAATTAAAAAGTCAAGTTCAACTTAAGTTATTTCATTGACTACAGTTTCAGACTCTGAAATGCCCACAGTAAATAGACATCTTTGTTTCTCAACCAAAAAATTAATCAACTTAGTATATCTCATTTTTAATTCTACCATTGACTTCTGATTTGCTTTCACCATCTTCCACATCATCAATGTCTTCAGTTCACTGAACATTATTGGACACTACTGAATTGTTCTGCTGCTGTAGTCTCCGAATCAACGATAAATGCTGCGTTATGAAGTCCCGTTTTCAAGAAGAAAGATGAAACATAAAACACAGAATTATTTTGAGGGTATAAGCTTGGTATTTTATGACTGACTTTAAACAGTATTGGGTATTATATGTGTAGGTAAACATAGAGTTTGATATGTAGTGTGTTACTGTCAATTGAATGAGGCTAAGAAATAATCTCACGCCATCCGTTGATGGTAGATGGTGTAAGATCGGTGGCATAAATGAATTGAAACCAGCAGTAGAGCATTTAGTATGACGTGTATGGTATCGCAGTTCGTGAAGATGAACCTTAATAGCTTTGATTGGTTCAGTCTGATAAATTTCCCTGTTCAGTCTGATAAATTTCCCTGTTCAGTCTGATAAATTTCCCTGTTCAGTCTGATAAATTTCCCTGGATCAAAGTTTTGAAGTCCCTTGAATTTTAAATTGTCTCCCTTTGAATTTAATTTACTGTTGCTGTAATTATTAATTCCTGTTAAGCGTTAAACCCATTGTGGGTCATTTAGCGCAAGATGTCTTGGAGTCTTGATCCTCCGTCTGCTTAGCGCGAGACAGACGCGCTTCTTATCTGCACTCACCTGCATGTCAAAATTACTGTTAGAATAAACAAATAACACTATCTGCAAACTCTTAACCATCCTAATCACTTGAAAAATTGTATATTTGTAATGCAATAACAGCATACACGTACTTTGGAGCGTTCTGTTCACTAGCATTTACTTTACTGGCATCAATCCATTTACCAAGAAATGCCTAGTAAGTTGCTAGAGTCGTCATGACAACTTTGACATAAGAACTGAAGAACTACTTTTTTCACTACAAGTTGATAGCTCATTTGACAAGTGTTTAGTTGCCAGCAAATTTTTCACTGTTTGCTTCATAACTAAAGAAAAAGCCATGAAGAATCTTGCTACGCGAAAGTCATTCAGATAAGCTTGGTTCCGCTGGAAAATGTCCGGAATAACTGGTATAATCTTGGTATCCAAGAAGTTCACAGGACTGGCAACGAGCGGTGACAGGGCTAATACTGGCAGGTAAAGTGAATTCCGCACTGACCTGAAAACATTCACTGCGAAATTTATTGTGCTTATGGTGCGCAGCTCAGAGATCTGATTTGGTATTTTTTTGTCTTTGAATTATCGGATGTGAAAGTCAAGCATTGGAGAACAAACCTGAAATCTGTGACTTCATACTGCGGAGGTTCGACAGTTCTGACTGATTAATTGAAGAGGAAAGTGCAGAAGTCTGGATAGAAGGTCTGAAGGTTTACACAAGTTTATACGAATTTGTGGCTCTGGTGGCCTGGTGGTTAACGCTCTTGCTTCACACGGTGAGGGCCTGGGTTCGATTCCCAGCCAGAGTAGAAACATTGGACGTGTTTCTTTCCACCTGTTGTCTATGTTCCCCATAAGTAAAATGGGTTCCTGGGTGTTAGTCGACTGGTGTGGGTCGCATCCTGGGACACTGACCTAAGGAGGCCTGGTCACAGACCGGGTAACTCCAGGTAAATAAAGAAACACTGGAACTACGTAATGTGCAGTCATACACATTACACGAAACGAGAAATGTTATAGAATTAATGTTACATGTCCTAAAGGTTTTCGAAAATTTGCAAAGGTGAATCAGAGCGATATTGAATTTGCTAAGCATGAAGGAGGAAAATATTTATAGAAAGAAAATGTGCAACACACATCAGCATAAACTGAGGTTGAGGGACTTTAATCGGAGAATTCTTTGGTAATTTTTTAATCAAGACATCAGACACTTTGCTTGGAGGAACCTTCCCAAATCAGGTAATATCACAGATGGTGGCCCCTCAAGGAAGGTTCCTTGATGTTGGTGAGGGGCTCTTGATTTAGGGAATTGGATCTGTGCTCCAGTTCCCCGAATTAAGCCTGAATGCCTTCCACATCCCCCCCCCAGGAGCTGTATAATCCTCTGGGTTTAGCGCTTCCCCCTTGATTATAATAATAATAATCACAGATGGTATTAGGAAACTGTACCACTTGTGGAACATCTTACCTTCAACTGTATTTTCCACATTGATAGAAACTTGCCTCTCGCTAACTGTATCAAACCGTTCGACCTGAATGTGCTGTTTCATGTCACAGCATTTTAAAGGCCTGTGCTATATATATTGCACTCAACGATATCTTCCACCTTTCCCTTTTGTATTGGAGTGAAGTCACTAGTGAAACTTTTCCACAATAAAGGTACCCAAATGTTGCACAAGAGTCTTATTCATCAAGTTGTCGATTGTCTAAACCATTTATGTAAGTACTTGAATTTCCCAGTTTGTTGCACGACCGTCGGTGGTAAACATCTTGCAGAGGAAAGAGCGCCTCTATGTTGCTCCAGTCAAGTTATTGTACCAAAACAGTGTAAGAAAAATGTCTTGCCAAGGGAAGCACTACCTGAGTGTACTTTATAATATTGTTTGCTCTATCACTTGTTCGTAACGGCTTTATATGTTCATTAGTGCTAAGAAATTCATTTTATTTGCTTTATTGCGAATAGATGTTAACTACTTTTTCTTTATATTGGTGGCACTGCACAGAATAGTTAATAAATATACCAGTAAATATAAAGTAATTTTATACTTCACCACTAATCTTTATCGCCTAAATGTCTTTAGTTATGTACAAATAAAATGCTAACCATTCGTCGCCCAGCAAAATTACTATAAAAGATACATTGCCCAGATGTGGAACATATTTCCATTTCATCAGTTTGTCGGTAATTACCTTTGACCTCCTCATACTTGTCTCACATCTGGTAAAAATAATAACTTCTACAACCGTATTGCTAAGCTCTGACCCACCATATGAGCATGCTAAATCATACACTAAGGGAACCGCCTTCATATGGCCATACTTTCAATTGCTACATCTACCTATATCTACGTTCCTTAAAGGAGGTTCCTTGATGCTGGTGAAAGGCTATTGATTTAAGGAATTCCTTGAAACATGGCTGAAAATCTTCCATTTTCCCCAGGGGCTGTATGACTACAGGTTTAAAGTTCCCTCTACGATTGTAATAATCTATCACAACACAGTTACTTTTTGACCGACTTTATGGACTTGATCTATTTTCACTAGTTGGCTCTGCTCTCATGTGATTATATCTTCAAAAGCTGCACCACTCATTTTCTTCCACTGGCTCCAGTATATACATCTCAGAAGTCTGTCTTCTGAATCATGTCTTTCTGAAACAAGTGGATAAAGTAAGTCCTGTGATATTTCCTCCTGTCACAGAGCACATTCGTTCAATGGGTCATCAGACACTGTACACTGGAAGAAGCCGGTTCCTCCAATGCCCTGAAATGAAAAAAGTTGAATAATAAATCAACCTACCCCACTAGTCTTTGATTAGGAGCGATATAGAAAACAGCTCTCAAAAACTATTTTTGTAATTCACCCATTAGCAAGATGTCAAAATAACAACGAAATATATACTATATAACATTCTGTATTTTAGAAAAACATTTTAAATTAAATAACTGTTCGATGATGTTAGTCACTCCTGTGATATGACCAGTTTTGGAATGTAAATAAAACTTAACGAATCATAATCATGTGAAAATCCAGGATACATATATAACATAGAGCATCAAACGTGAGTTTAAATTAGTCTTCAAACGAATATTTCAAAAAACCATGTAAATTGACGGTTATTTCTGAAGAACTATCCCCTCAAGGAAGGTTCCTTGATGTTGGTGAGGGGCTCTTGATTTAGGGAATTGGATCTGTGTTCCAGTTCCCCGAATTAAGCCTGAATGCCTTCCACATCCCCCCCCCAGGCGCTGTATAATCCTCCGGGTTTAGCGCTTCCCCCTTGATTATAATAATAATAATAATAATAATCTGAAGAACTATCTGTCAGTTTTTAAAGATAAATGTCACCGATATACCTACCAGTATATCCGGTGAATTTCCTTGGGATATCACTCTGTACTAACGATTATACTTTTAAAATCAAATAGACTATTTTTTTAAATATTTTATGAGGTGTTTACGGCCTTATTATCTTCATTTTCAGCGTCATGAATATTGCACTCTATTAAATGATCAACAGTCACAATATATTCATTTATTCTTGTTGTGCTCGTAATGTGACTTTTACAGCATTTCAGTATTTATTATAAGATTAAATGCCGTATTTGCCGATATATAAGGCAAGCTTTTTTTCCAGAAAAATCTCGCATCATTCTGCGCCGTATATGCTCAAGTTCAGGAACAATGATAGGCTTTGTGTTACTGGCAAGTGTTGCCTTCAGTATTGTGGTATCGATAAAATAAACTACAAAACAATCTCTCCCTCTATTCCCTTCAACACTGTTTCCCAGATTATTTTAAGAGTGATTAGTAAGCATTATAAATATTTATATATAATTAGTAGGTAATAAGCAAACCAGCTTCAACCAGCCTTAACCACTTAACCAACGATCCTTCAAAGACCATGCACCAAGCAGAGCTAGGTGTTGTTCATGGTCCGAGGACACTCGTGGCATTGGTAAGGTCAGTCATTAATTTCAGCCTCCTGTTTGAATCCCAACCTCCACAAGCAGTATATAAAGTAATGAAACCACGAAACAAGTGGTCTTGAACTGCGGCTAGCCAGGATTCGACCCCACTTCACATTGTTCCGCCTTAAGAGACCAGTGTACATGTCACCCTAACCACTCAGCCATCGATCCTATAAATATCATAAGCCTAGCGAACTTGGCTTCTTTCAAGTTTCAAGGACACTTGTGGCATTGGTAAACTCAGGGATTAATTTTAGCCTCCTGTTTGAATACCAGCCTCCAAGTGCAGTATATGTAGTAATGAAACCACGAAACAAGTGGTTTTGAATCATTTGATAAACAGCGGCTTGCCAGTATTAGACCCAACGTCACAATGTCTGACCTCAAGAACTTACCACTGCCAAGATTGTCCTCTCAAAATGAAACAAGCCTAGTTCGCTAGGCTCATGTTTGTTGGATCGATGGCTGAGTGGTTAGGGCGACATGTACACTGGTCTCTTGATGCGGGACAATGTGACGTGGGGTCGAATATATATCAAAAAATGGAATATATGTTCACACGATTTTTTTCTGACAGTGCATCTGCTAACTAACAAGTCATGTACAGTTGCCTTGAATAGGCTACGGTTTACAAACTCCTCCACAAGAGTCCTATTATGTCTTACCCTAACAGTTGTGGATGTCAGGGAAAAGAAAACTGTTGGGTCTTCCCTGTGGAAAAGACTAATGGATAAATAAACTTCTAACCGACTAATAAAAAAAGAGAAAATGGTCGAATGAATTTAGGATAAGTTTATCACGTTTTTATAATAAACCTAATATTGAAAAATAATGAAAATAAACTGTCAGTGAAGCTTTATATAAAAATAATAGAAAATTATTCCTAAACCAGAAGAGCAAACACACGTCGGTAGTTGGAGTTCTCTAGAGTGTGATTTATCTTGATGATATAAAAATGGTATGAAATCCAAGAATCAATTAGATTATGAGTATCACTTTTTCACATGTAGGTTATAGGTAAGTTGAGGAAAGGTTGACCGCGGATAAAGTGTAAATACATGGAGGTCTTTCAGGCACTTCTAGGATGTAAAGAGTAGCATATCTGCAGAGATTGTTCAAGTCCATACACAACCATGCACGCAGTCCGCACAAAAATTGTTCAAGACCATTCATGTCTGTATACAGGCCTTGAAATTTATAAGCAAATCCATTTCCGTTCAGCTCTCTCTCCATTTGGAACCAAGCTATGACCTGTGAACTGGGAGAAAATAAAAAAGGCTAAAATACATAAAGATGAAGGACATGGCATTTGACTACACTTAAGCAATAGTAAAAAAGTCTACTTGGAGCCTTCAAAAGAGGTAAAACTAGCAGAGGAAAATATCGAATATCCTTTCTTCCTCCCAGTTCCATTGACTTGCTGCTGCCTTTACATACTGCTGTTTACGCCCCTAGGAAGAAAGTGTGGTTAAATGTTCTAACAAAACGGAAGATCGGCGATAGGATATGACCACATTTCCAAAATGGATGATCCCTAGACTTCAGAATAGGTTCATACAGAAACAGATTACAAGTGGGAACCTCTTACCTTTGCCGGAGCCAAAGCTTACGGCCTGCAGACCTGGGTTGTGTGTTGAAAAACAAGAGTAGCGAAAACTCTAGTGTTTTCGCTAGTGTTTGTATTATGTATAAATGCTCAATAAATATATTATCAGCGCGTGTGTATCAGACACATATTGGACGAAGGAATGAGTCTGAGAGACTATCCATCGCTGGGAAGACGTGCTGGAGCAACGTTGAATTAAACAGTGTGTTATCTTCTGTAATGTTTAGGCTATAGGATTTTTTTGGTTCTCTTAAGTTGGCCCTAGCACTGGGCACGACCCTAGTATTTAGGTGGGGCCTGTGTGTAAATTGTAACGGAGATCCATTGTCATGAATAAGTGAATATACCTATGACAATTTTTTAATATATGAAATGTATTGAAGGCAGGTTTTGTTGTATATATTGTTACTGATAATATATGTATATTTTTCTAAACGTGAGCTTATCTATCCTTGCTGGTAATCAAAGCTAAAGTATTAAGACCTGTTTAACATTGTTTAACATTTTGTATAGTTTACGAAGCATGTGGGATTAGGAGCTTATTTTAAATAACTTTTATATATACCCCTAGAAAAGGTATTTAACCTCTTATAACTACTATCTAACTTTGTAACATGGTGACCTTTGGGCAAGTTAGGGAGCTTCAGAAAGAACTGACACCTGTACTAAATCCACAGGAAAACACAGGGAAAGACCACCAAATCCCCTTCAGAAAGTGAAGAGAAACAGTGAAGATTTTGCTCATCCTTGGGTTAATTTTCAATATTTTTTCGAGCCACGAATAACACGAATTAATGCCGCCAAATATAAAGACAAGATTTTGTGCTTGTTTGCTTCCTCTCTGATAAAGTTATCCATCACTACATAGCTCTAGCGAATAAAACGAGAGAGAATTGAAAAGGAGGATAATACAGAAAAAAACAGAACAAAAGAAAGGTAACTAGATGCCTAGTCTAGTGTGGTTTAAATTGTCATACGTTGCTCATCATGATACACTACCCGATACTGAAAATAAAAGAATGATTATGAAGAAATTAGAGCTTTTAGACACTCTGAGGGACAGATTTTTTAAAATATTGTTTGGCTGACCTCGACAGCCCCGGTGCGTGGGGCACTTGAATACACTTTTTAAATATTCCTCAAAAAATAATAATAATTAGTTTATGTTTTTTAAATTTTGTCAGCACATGCGACAAGGATGCCTCTTTGTTACGGGAAAATAAAAATCTTTTGCACATTAGTTTTTTATTAACCTTAAAATATTTTTTTTGGGCTCAAAAGCCCCGCGACACGGTAATTCAAAACCTAAAAGAAATTATATATTAAAATTTTAACTAATATTTATTAATTCAATAAATAATGTTAAGATTTACTGCAGTAGAAAGAACTCCTATTAAATCATATTATATCCCTTTGTATAGTAATTAATACAAGTATAATATGAACTTGGAATGTTGGAAAAATATGGCAACTGATAATGTGACAGTGAGAGGCAGTATGACAACTGAGGAGATGAGCGTAAAAGGTGGTATAACAGTTGATAATATGAGAGAGAGGCAGTATGATATCTGATAATATGAGAGTGAGAGGCAGTATAGCAAGGAAATATGCGATGATTGGTTTGAAAAAACCATTCATCACAACCTTTGGACGATGACCTACTTCGACTAGTGGATGGTACCACTATGACCTCACCTCCTCCTACTTCGCCTCACCTCACTACAGTATATAAGCCACGTCTACGGCCCTATGCTGTACATTCAACAAGATTGATGGACTGAACACATCGACTCCAGGCTGAGGGACTGATTACCTCAAACTACTCCTCTCCTTACACCTTTCTACTTTGTATCGGACTGATGAAGCCACTGTGTGGCGAAACGTTTCCTGAATAAAGATTCCCATATGTTGCATAAGTGTCTCAATCTTCAAGGAAATATGCGACTGAGAGGCAGTATGGCAACTAATAATATGAGAGTAAGAGGCAACTGTTGCTCACTCAGAGTGTGGAGAGTCAAGTCACACACATTCCGCTCTTCAGTCACCAGATGCGTCCTCAGCACCACTACTGTGTACCAATATTTAACACAATACTAGAGTCAAACATATGTAAAAAATGCCACAATTTACATATGCAAAATGCTTGATAGTTTATAAGCAAGTGTTATTTTAACGTAGTTTGTTAAATAATTAAACTTATTTACACCACGTTGGTAATGTTTATAAAAACACATAGGACAACCTCGAATAAACTACTGTGTAAGAGAATAAACTACACGCCAGGGTTATAATTTTCTTACGAATGTTAGAGCACATAGGTTGAGAGTTCCTTGTAAACTAAAGTGCAAATCGTGACACAATATGCTCTTCCTAGCAATTACATTGCCGTTATTGGATCGTTACTTAGCGAATTGATTCACAAGACGAATACGCAAGATACATCTTCAGCCGTCAAGATGCTTTTAACAGTATTAACAGGAATTTCTTCATACAGTTAATATGCTAAATCAAGGCGTTCAGAGGAGAATTCCCGACTAGATTCACAAGTTATATATACCAAATGTCTTAATAGATAATTATAACTCCGCAACTCGATTAGTTAACTAGTAACGGTAGTTTCTCATTAAGACACATGAAACAGTAGGTATGTTAAGAGTCGAAGAATAAAGTCACAATATCGTGGTTGGTGCAGTTCACCAGAAACCCGTAAGTAAAACATGACTCTTAAGTTCGTCTTGTATTATTACGTTTGATATACCTTTGAAGAGTTTCGAGAGTTTCACTGCTCTCGGTGCCCGGCCATGGGCCAGGCTCGTCTGGTGCTTGCATGGTAAACCAGGCTGTTGTGGAGGCCCACTGCCCCCACATATCCATCACAGCCTGGTTGATCTGGCACCTGGTGAAGATACCTGTCCTGTTTCCTCTTGAAGGCTTCTACACTTGTTCCAGCCGTATTTCTGATATATTCTCGTAAGATGTTGAATAGTCTGAGACCCCGGATGTTGATACAGAGTTTTGCCTTATTGTCCACACCGCACCCCTGCTTCTCACTGGGTTTATTTTACACTTCCACTCATATCTCTCACACCAGTATGTTGTTATGGCAGTGTGCAAATTTGGGCCAGGTCCCAAATTTGTACACTGCCATAACAATAGCTGACTATCTGCACCTTAAACTTGCCTGGTGGGTATGCTGGGCTTGAATAACAAGAGTATATCTGTTTCTGTGTTGATGTACACGAACTCGCAGCACTGTACTCACCTTCCTGCGTTTGATTTAGCTCCTATATCCTCCTCATAAACAACTTTGGTTTGTAAAGAAATGGTTTGCAAGTAGGTCAAACTTATTTTGAATAGTGATAACGTTGGTCTCGTCCTGTCGATTAGCCTTGGAATTTTGTCATCCGGTGCTTATTCTTGTTAATCCCTGATTTTTTTTTATATTTTATTTAAAGCAGTTCATACAATATACATAGATAGTTACGTATATATATGTGAATAAATATATATAAAAAGAGACATTATCAGTGGCTCTGATCCTGCCCACTAAGTAACACTATTCATTATGAGTCTGATATGCACCTAACTACATAACTAACATAATGTACAATGATACAAAGCACTTACAATATTAGTGACTCACCCCCCCCCCCAACATTTACGTAATTGTTATTATTACACTCAAAAAGTTGCGCTAAACCACAATGATGAACATGTACTTTAACAGTATTATATACTCCATACATTCTCATTTTTAGTTTAAAACATTACTATGCGTTAATAAAGAAAAGACGCCTTAGCTGATCCTCCACAGAACTAAATGAAATTACATATGTGCAATACACTTACACGTTTATCTATGTGCCGACATGAAACATAGACTCCACAACATCTTAAAACTATTCAATGAACTTTTAAAATACTGACATCTATTATACTTTATGACAATATTTGTATAATAACACTGCTTTACTATAGTGAACAATGTCAAACAATATGATAACTGTACACTGGATATTGAAATACACACTTGTATTACATATACCAAGAATGTATATTATTAAACACGTATTGTCTTGTTCAACAAATTCTAGATGTTTAATGACATGTTTCAGAGCGATTTTTAGACTTGCTCTTTCACGCACTATGGTTAATAATACAACATTGTAGCCCCTAATCGAATTGGTAAGCCGCCTCTTGCTTCTCAGGAAACTATGCTTAATAATCATGATATTCTATATCCATATAATTCATTTTACCCTCCCCCCTTTTACAGAGACCAGTCCACCCAGCCATTACGACACTAATGCGCGCAACCCTCTCACAGTCATACCTCTATACGATACCGGAAAATCTCTGGCCCATCTACGTCCGTACACTACCTCATTTATACACTTTGTTCTATAGAAGTGTCCTGCTAAAGCCCTTATTCGTTCCTCCCCCCCCACTTCCCTCATCACCCACGATATATAGACATAATCTACCACTAAATACATGACGGCCCTCCTCACACTATCTCCCACTCCCTCTATATCCAAACTTAGTGCCCTTAATACCACTAACCCACTCCCACCCACCATATCCAACACTCTGCGTAACCATAGACGTGCCCGCTCGATATGCTCACAGAAATACACCACATGATATGCTGTTTCCTCCCCCCCACACAAAACACAACATTGAGACTTCAAAATTCCCATCTGATACAGTCGTACTTTAGTTGGCAAAATCCCATGTAAAAACCTATACATAGTTTCCTTTACCCTTGACTTCACCCGTAACTTACTGAAGTCTCCCCAGATTCGTGTCCAATTATATAATGGAAAAACTGTCTCCCCTTCCAACACCTCTTGAACCCTTTCCAACCTCCCCAAAACACACGCCGTTACATTTTCCGGATTTCTTACTTGTAATAAGTATCTCAACATACTCGTACACTCCTCTAATTCCCTACCCCCCCACCACCGCCTCACATCTTCCATCACTTTTCTCACTCTGACACCACGTTCCCCGCCCAATCTCAGATAACAATGCTTCACGTACATGCTCTTCAGTCTGCTACCCAAAGGAATTAAACCTAAACCCCCTTTTGCCAGCGGTGTCATTACAACCGTTTGCCTCAGCCAATGACAACCATATCCCCATATAAAATTCAGTACTTTCCTTTGCACTTGCCGCACATCTTTCGCCATCAATGGGTACACCACAGCCACGTGCCACAATTTAGGATAAATGAGTGTATTAACTACAATGACTCTCTGTTGTATAGTCAAACCACTCGTTCTTATTCCCCCTAACCTAAGCAATACTCTTTGCACTACCCTTTTAGAATTTGCCTCTCGAGTCTCCTGCGCTGCCCCTCTGTACAATACTCCACAAATTTTTAACTGCTCTACTACCTGCCATCCAAACTTTTTTCCCAGTTCCCCTCCCACCCATGACCCCACCTCCAGTAATTTCGACTTCTCACTATTAACATTCATACCTGTTGCTCCACTAAATATTTCAACAATTCTACTTACATTCTTTAACCCCTCCTCTCCCCCCACTAAGACCGTCGTGTCATCTACATAGCCAACTATACCCGTAGCACCCCTAAGTCTTACCTCCCCCTCACTTACACCAACATTTATCAACCTATATAATGGGTCTTGCAGACATGCAAATAGGATCTGAGACATGGGGCATCCCTGCCTCAGCCCCCTACCCATACTAACCATCTTCCCCACCCTTCCATTAATTTGCACTCGTATTTCTGCACCTCTATATAAAGTTTCCGCCCACTGCACGATTTCCTCACCGAACCCAATCTTCCTCATAATCATCCATAATGTCTCTCTCTCTACACAATCATAAGCCGCCTTCCAATCCAACGCAAGAACACCTCCACCATCCATCCTACGCTCCTCTATATAACCTTTTATCCTCCCATGCCCACTAAACATTGTTCTCCCTGGCACACCCATCTGTCCCCCATCTATAACCTTCCCAATTACTTTACGCAATCTATTACCTAACACCCTGGCAAACAATTTATAATCCCCGCACATTAATGATAAACCTCTATAATCTAGGATGCTATTCTGTACTTCCCCCTTTGGAACCATAACTACTACACCTGTCCTTTGTGTTAGACTCATGCTTCCCTTATCCTTCATTACATTCATCAACTGCACCAAGAATTCCTTCATGACATCCCAGTTGCTCAAATAAAATTCATTTGGGATTCCATCTATCCCAGGTGCTTTCCCGACACTCATCCCTTTTAATGCCGTCCTCACTTCCTCTTCATCTATAGGCCCTTCTATCATCGCTCTATCTGCTGACTCTATGTTGCTCTGTATCCCCTTCTCTAAAATCTTCATATCCGCTATCTTTCTGTTTCCCCCTCTCATATATATCTCAAACCACTTATCAGCATAACCACTCATACTTTCCGTAGTTACTAACCTCTGTCCCATCGTATACCCTCCCACATCCGTATGTACGTCCAAATTCATCATAGTCATTGTCTTCTGTCGCGTCTTTAATCGCCGCAAAACACAGGCGGATGGCTTATCTCCCCATAAAACATCTTCCAATCCACCTCTCATTCTCTCACCATCAAATCTTGCATTCTGCATTTCCATTAATTGCGCTTTGATGCCCTCAATCTCTTGTACTGGATAAACCCCACTAAAACCTTCATAGCACTGTTTCAGCAGCCCTTCCAAATATCTCTGTAAGCCATATTTCCATTGACTTACCTCCTTTCCTTTCCTCATATAAAAATTTTTGATTCCTGGTTTGGCATATTCCTCCCACCATCGTAGGATATCACCTCCTTTTCTCCCCTTGTTCCACTCCTTTGTCCACCACTCACCGTCTTCCTGCTCATCTAACAATCTCACATTAAGTTTCCAATAACTCATGTAACGCTTTGGTAAACCTCCCCATCCCACATCCACGACCACTCCTCTATGATCTGAAAACACTACATTTATAGTTTCTGTAGTAGCCACCTGTAACCCGGGAGAAGCATAAATACGATCTAGTCGTGCCGCGTATCCTCTCCTCACATATGTATGCTCCACGTTCCACCCCTCCCCCCTCACAACATCCGTTAAGCCAACTCCCCCTAAAACATCTCGTAGAACCCCCAGAACACACCCTGCATCCCTCGGCTCCACATCTTTTCTACGTATCACACTATTCCAATCCCCTCCAAATAATGAATAAACAGGTAAACCCCGCATATGATAAATTAGTGTGTCCCTTACAAATTCCTCTTTAACCCGTCTATTACTGTCCGCCGGCATGTATACACTCACAAAACACACACGTACCCCACCCCATGTCCCATCTACCCTCGCTACTCTCCCATCTCCCCCTTCTTCCCAATGTAACAATTGGAACGGACTGGTCTCAGCTATTAAAACTGCAGCACCTCCCTTAAGCTTCCCAGTATACCCAGCATAAACTTTATATCCGTCTACCGACAAATCCCTTCCATACCTGAAATTATGCTCTTGTAAAAATACTACTTGTATGCCAAGTCTCTTTAAAAAAACACTAAATATCTTACGCTTTACATCAGCCCTTAGGCCGTTAACATTTAAGGTTAGACACTTAAAAATGCTATCGGGGGCTTACCAATCGACCGATATCCTTGCCTTTCCTTACGTTTTTGCTGAACATTCTGATCGCATTGTCCATTCTTTGCCTCACCTTTCCTCTGCCCCTTTCCTCCCCCCCCTGTTATTTTTTTTTTTACATCCACTGATAGTTTCTTACCAGTTCGTTGCGCTGGTGTGAGGACATCATCACTATCAGAAGCCCCTGCCTCTCTCTTACGTGATGCCTCTACTATGTGCATTCCCTCATCTCCACAATCTACGTTGTGTACTTCAACCACAACCTCACTAATCCTGTTTAATTGCTTATCCCCAACACCCACATTACTCACCTCTTCAATTCCTTCCTCACCTAGAAGTTTCCCTTCTGACACCATGCTTAGTGTCTCGCCCTCATTCTGATTACCTAAGAATTCTTGAATAACATTATCTATTGTAGCCGTAACCTGACTACCCAAATCCTCTCGTCTCACCTCATCCTCCAAACGCATATTCTCAATAACCTGAGATACCTCCGGTAATGTTACACATTCTTCCGGATTGTCTTCCACGATTTCACTCCATGTTCTATGATCTTGAAGATGCTCCCCTGTAGACTGGGTCGTCACCTCTCTCTCCTTCCACACACCTTTTCCCTCTCCATTTTTCTCAGGTGTTGATCGACGAGGACACATTGCTGCTATATGATCAAAGGCTCCACATAGTCTACAGGTTCGTCTTTGCCCCGCATATGTTACATATACCTGTATTCTAAAGTCACTCAGAGTCACATATGATGGTATAGATTTGCGCAAAGACATTTTGAGGGTAAAGGAGCCCTCACGCAGTCCACCATACATATTATCAGACCACCTTCCAACTGTTGCCTGATGTATAACACCATACTCGTTGAATGTTGCTTTTATATCTTCTTCATCCGCTTCAAATGGGACATTCCGTAACTTTACCCAAGTATAATACTTGGATACGTCCCTCATGCGTACTTCCAGACCAGGATTAACCGTCATACACACGTCTTGGTATTTTTCCACCATCTTGTCATAAGTCGCAGCCGTCACAAATTTCACAAATATCCTTGTTGCTCCATTTAAGGCGATACCATACAGATCGTCTTTGCTGATGCAGTAGGTATCCCGTAGTATAGCAGGCAGCATAACAGAGGCATTGGTTTGATAAACTGCTCCTTTCAACACCTCAATACACACAGTGTTGATTCTCCGCCTGATAGCCTGCGCCATTTTGTGAAAATCACTCAGTGCTACCAACAGGTGCTAGCTCAACTGCCAACGTCCGTCCTCCACCAAGGCTGAGTGACAATGGTTGTCAGAGAGGTGCAGCAAACGTCCACCCTCACCAGCAGCTTGGCGAGGATATTTAATCCCTGATTAAGGACCACCAGGTTTTAGAGTTCACTATTCGTTTTGATTTTGCATTCTCGTTTGAAATATGAGATTGTTAACGTGGAAAAAGATAAGTCATTTTTACTTCCCCTTAGCCTAACTGTGAAGATAACGAACCCTGGTGTTGCGTCCAGCGTCAGTCGCTCTCTCTTGTTCATTGTGATAGTCTACTGAGGCATCATATGCTCTTCAAGTTTGTCAGACACCAGGACAAACAAGATCTTTATCAAATCTTTCCCTTTCCCTCAGTTGCTTAAAGTAAACTAACACAAGCGGAGAAGTCACAAATATTCAGGGAAGTTGGAGATTTTTATACTTAGTTTGCATACAGACAAAATAAGAGCCTCGGAGAAACATTTAAGCCAAGTCCAATGTTTTCAGCTTTACTAATGAGAGAATTATTTCACCTCCAGAATTTAATAAAGGTGGTAGAAAGCACGCAGGCGCTGCAAGCTAATGCTCCAGGTGTAATAAGATGCAAGTAGCTAAAGAGGAATAGTGGTATTAATTCCGAAATAATATTGGATAACATTACAGTAAATATGTCTAGTATGATAGAGAAAATTCTTCTATGTTATGCTGAAATAATTATATTAGTGAATTACAGAATGTTGCACTGAAATGTGCCTTAGTCTGTTACTGATGAGAGTTAATGTGTATAAGTTCTTATTCCATTTATATAATATAATATAACTCTTACTGATATACCAGAGTGTAAACAACTCTGATCAGTGAGTTAAAAAATCCCACAGGAGAAACATCAAGGACGAAAATAATGTTTCTATATTTCTAGTTCTAACTGAGGTTTTCTTCACCAGTATTCAAAGCAGTGAGGAGAGTCCACAAGTATTTACGAATATTGGTAGAGGAGAATAAATATTTATGAGCTTTTCTCACTCCTTTGTATTCTGCTGAAGAGGACCTCAGCAAGAGGTCGAAATATTCGGACTACCATTCTTGTATTTGTTTTCTGTGGAATTTCTCCCTCAAGGTTTTGAAAAATGTTGGAAAGTTACAATAATTCTTCTTTCCCCCAAAATAAATAGTTTTCATTACTTTAACGCAGCAACAGAAATGCTTTAGTTATTGACCTAATAAATAAACCTCTGAATTTAACCATATAATATTTATATATCGATATTGTGTTGCAGTGTTGTGTCTAACAGGTTTAATCTATTAAAAAATCCCCGATTAAAAATCTCTCTGGTCTTTCCTTCGTAGTCGATTGATGAGTCTCGTCGTAATTGATGAGAATATATTATTATCTTCAGAAATTATTAAATGTTAGAATTCTCAGTACATAGAAATGTGAAACAAAATCAAGACCAGTTCATTAATTAGCAATTATGGACATTAATGCACTTTGACATCTATGTTCAGAAGCTTCTGGTAATGAACAATAACATTACCTCAAGGTAATGTTCATCTTCAAGAACATTTTCTTCTTGAACAACAGGTGGTTCTCTGTACGTGTTTGCCAGCCCATTACAACTTTCTTCAAAATAGTTCATCCTTCAATTTTTTTTTCGTAAATATGCAAAACATCATCCAAAGTCACCTCTGTTTGAAATTCACATTAACATAACTAATTACTAATTATGCAGACTAGTTGGTGTAGAGTTGGGGACCTTTGATGTCTCATGAGGACAACCACAAACATTAATGTCGTAGAAATTACGACTTAATAATTCCCACAGTTTCCATAAACTTGTTATACATATATAAAAACTCACTGAGTGAAAACAGTAATGGTAAATGTACACTGTATATTATTTGCGTATATGTGCACATTTGAACTCAAGTGTTTAAGTTAGAAGATATATATATATATATATATATATATATATATATATATATATATATATATATATATATATATATATATATATATATATAAATTGTCGTGTCGAATAGGTAAAACTTGCGATTTTGCCTTAAATAGCAAAGTTCTTGCCGAATAAGGCAAGCGAAAATTTGTGTATGCAATAATTTAGCAAAAATCATTCTGCACCTAACGAAAATATATATTTCATTGTGTTTATTAAAATATTGCAAACTTATCTAAAATATATTTAATTGGATTAGGTTAAATAAATTGCACTTGTCATGATAAGGATACGTAAGTTTTCTAAGGTTCTTTTGGTAAAAATTATTATTTTTTACATTAACATAAAAGAAAAAAATTAGAAAGGACTTAATCTTATATATAATATATATATATATATATATATATATATATATATATATATATATATATATATATATATATATATATATATATATATATAATGTGTGGACCCTTGCCTAACGAACGCATCGCATAACGTTAAATCCGCCTAACGAAGTATTTGAGCGTAAAATTTTTGCCCTGCCTAAAGCTAAACAACTCGCCCAACGTGATTCGTCTGGGACCTGTCCACGCCACCCTGTGGGTGCCAGTGTTTACAAGTCAGCCATTGCAGTCGCATTTACACATACATTAGGTACATTTCACATAATCCCAGTGTTTTTAGTGCTTGTAACTGCAAAATAAGTCACCATAGACCCAAAGAAAGCTTCTAGTGCCAACCCTGTGGTAAAAAGGGCAAGAATTAGTATGGAATTGAAAAAAGAGATTAAGGAAATGTATGCAAAGTGGGTTGAACTGCAAACCTTTATGGATGAAAATCACCCTAACACAGCTATTGCAAGCTGTGCTGGTGACTATTACAATGACAATGTTGTGGCTCATTTTAGGCAAATCTGTTGTGCGACAGAGGTCCAGTGACTCTCAAGCTGGTCAAAGTGGCATTAAAAGAAGAAGGGAAGTAACCCCGGAAAAGGACTTGAGGTAGCAAGTCCTTTTCCGGAAGGGGATTGGAAGGGGATTGCCCTTCCAAACAATAACAACTTCCACCATCTCCCCTCCTCCCATCCCATCAATCATCACCAGATCTTCAATAAAGGTAAGTGTCATGTATTCTTTATTTAGTACAGTCGTAATTGTGGATGTCTTCTTCTGTTTGGGTGTATATAAATGTATATTTCATGTGGTAATTTATTTTTCATACTTTGGGGTGTTAGGAACGAATTAATTGGATTTCCATTATTTCTTATGGGGAAAATTAATTCGGCTAACGATACTTTCAGCTAACGATGAGCTCTCTGGAACAGAATAATATCGTTACGCGACGGTCCACTTTATATGCAAAACAACCACTGTGAAAGAATGAAATTCCAAGCGCTTTCGTGACTACTCACATTATCAAGGAACAATAGAAGTAATGCATCAAAGGAAGGCATATAAAGGGTCTAGACCACACATCACCATTCAAATCCCACAAAAAAGCAACACCTGATGCACGACTCATAAGAAGGAGAACACTGCAGCAGGCCCGCTGGCCCAACTAGACAGGTCCATCACACAACCCATGAACAATGTATTTTACCCAAGAATTAAGGTTTATTATTTGTCCAATGTGTTATTAAATTCTTCCCAAATTCTATTAATTATAAATGGATCTAATTTATGTAAACCAAAGGAAATATTCATATTATTGTCAAAACTGCTTTTTATGAAACATTCATTTATGAAACTTGCTTGATACAACCTTCTCAACTTTTTGAAAATCAATTGGATGGTTAAAATCTCTCACATGAATAAATAGAACATTGGAATCTTGTCCAGTTCTATTCATGTTGTTTTAATCTTAGCTCGAGACTTTTAACAGTTTAACCGTAATAAACTTTATCAAAAATTTTACAAGGAATCTTATAGACACATCCGTCAGCCTTTTGGGGGGAATTCTTTATTGTGAGTAGTCACGAAAGCGCTTGGAATTTCATTATTCTTTCACAGTGGTTGTTTTGCATAATCTGAAATCACCTATGCAAATTCTTCGGACAGCAGCTATGGAAACGAGGCGTCGAAAAGTGTTTCCCACAGCAACTGGCCTAATTTCTCCATCCTTCTTTTTATGGGCACAAAGTGATGTACTAAAAAAGAAAGGTTTAATTTCGTCAGGAATCAGACGAGCCAAAAAGTTGTTAACGAATCTCGTGATCTCTGAAAGCAGTGTGTCTACAGTCTTCCCAATAACTGGATTAACCATTATTCCAGTGTACCTGCCAGCAGAGCCAGATAGGAAAGACGTTATTGCTTTGTAAATGTCTGAGTTCCACATTGAGCACAGAGGTGTTCGAACTGTTGGTGCCCCTGGTTTCCCTGGCAGGGTGCTTTCCTCGAAGTGCTTCAGCAGTGTCAGCATCCCTGGGGGCAACCGTATCTTCACTGGTGATAATCCTGATTGTTTTCACCGTGTTGCCTTCTTTAATTTTCTTGCTCACCTGGACTCTGATTTTTTTTTCGCTGTCAGTGGAGTGAGTGGGGGTTCTGCCTCTCCCGTTTTTGTATTGATGGAGAAGGTGAATAAGGTTACAGCTCTAGGAAAGTCTCTTAAGGATCATTGAGGCTAGCCTCTTTCCCCTTCTTTCTGGGACAGCTAAGCAGACATTGCCAAAAAAGTAGCAAGTTGTGCCATGCCTTGATGGTTGGTGGAGCATTTAGGATAGTGGAACCATCGTTTACTTTTTTAAGAGGTCTCGTACCTGTTGCTTTAATTGCTTCCAAGATATTATTTGATAAGATGAGATCTGTTGGAATGGGTTCAGGTGCCTGAAGTGGCTCTGGGTCATCATTTTGCACAGGAGGACATCCTGAACCAGGGCAGCTATCGTGTTTGCGGAGGAAACCATTCGAGTTGAGACAACGAAGATGTAAACACGACCGACACTTGCCTCTCCTAGTATTGCCAGCCGTGCCATTTTCCTGGCTGCTCGCTTCCTCCTGATTGGCAACCATCTGGCTAGCTAGACTGTAGGAGTGGAGTACATGCTGGGTGGAGCAAGGATGTATAAGGGAAATGGTACGTAGAAGCCTAGAGCGTGGAAAGTAGTGAACTTGACCGTGGTGGCCTGGTGGGGTTTGATTGGGTGAGAGAGGAAAACTGTCCTCTTCAGTAGGGGTGTCGCTGGGATTTGGGTGGGGTAGGCGCAGGTAGTTGGGTAGTGGGTAGCCTGGGGAGAGGGGTGAGGGGAGAACACTACACATGGACTTGCACAAAATGTACTGTTCACACTGTCTTACAATAAACGCAACATTTTTTGTTTCCCATGTACATCATGAAAGATGAGGGTATGTGCACTGCTAAATCCCAGTGCCTTCCGCACCTCGCCTCTTCCCCCGTCCCCCGTGGCGTGGGGGAGGCGGCACTAACTGGTCACTCCCTCGTTAATATTAACACCTCATTGTTTTTCTACGACAAATACCTCTAATTATTCCGTGCATCGACACGTAATCATTTCTAAGTTAACTGGAAGCATGGCTCATGGTGTTGGAGGTAGATGTGTTTGTGAAGCCTTTCGAGGTTTGTATATACGATAATGCAAGGCCTACACTGTGTGTAGGCCTTATCCCTATCCCACACCCCTATTGGCCATTTTCCACACAACCACCACTAATCAACCTTCACACACACTGCACAACACTTCCACTATTTAAGTTGAAACGATGCACTGGAATGTCTTCTCGCTACACTGGTATTCACATTGAGTCCTGTTGAGTCTTGACCTGGTCAGCCTCTTTGATCAGGAGTTATCCTAGAAAATCCCGCAGCTAGCCCGCCACACATCCCGCCATGCCCTGATATATATATATATATATATATATATATATATATATATATATGTATATATATATATATATATATATATATATATATATATATATATATATATATATAGACATGGGAGAAAGCCTGGGCCTTTCTTTAAACCCCACCAAATGTGAAATAGTTTCTACCAATCAACAGTTGATCCAGAATATTAGTACCGTTTTACCAGGAGCACGAGCCATTGATCCAGCCAATAGCACTCTCCTCGGTGCTCCTCTTGGGTCCAATGCCATCGATCTGATCCTAGGAAAAAAAGTCTCAGACCTCCGGACGATGGAAAGCAGGATGAAAGACATTGACACACACGATGCCTTCTACCTACTCACCAGGTGCCTGTCAACCCCAAAACTTACCTATTTTCTGAGATGCTCCCCAGCCTTCAGCAGTCCAAAACTCAAGGAATATGACTCTCTCCTGAAGGCCATGCTAGAGAGTGTATTGAATCTTTCCCTTGACGATGGACAGTGGTTGCAAGCCTCACTTCCGGTCAGGCTTGGAGGGCTAGGAGTACGCAGATCCTCCCAGATTGCTCTACCAGCTTTCCTA
>NC_091292.1:51445943-51455943 GCF_038502225.1 Cherax quadricarinatus | reverse complement strand
ACTGAAAACAATCTTCACAGGTTGGACGAACTTGTTTCCCTCCTTTTCGTTATCATATTCTTCCTCGGTAGTCTGTTCGAGAGTAAGTTTAGCCAAGTCGAGTGTTAACGACGCAGATTATTCTCAGCTAGACCGATAAAGTTTACTTCCACGACTGGCGGATTATCAAGTAAATATTCCGGAGAATGATCGCTACCATTACAAGAAAGGAAACGAAGCGAGGAACGAAGACAAACGCTATTTTAATTTTATTTTACTTTATATGGTATTCATGCCATGGGTACTAATCTGTATCTCAGCGCTTCCCATTTCTCTTCTTCCTCAAATAATGGGACTAAATGTGCTTGCTTCTAGATCTCTGGGTCGCTAAATCCATGTTTACCACGTTACAAGCTTCACCACCTTTGATGCATCCATCTCACTTAACAATTTTTTCGCCTTTTTCCATGCTGTATATTGTGTCCAGTATCTGTTGGTATATCCTATATTCTTACCTGTTTAGTATTGCCACAGTTTCCACTGAGAACAGATCTTTAAATATTTTGTTCAACAATTTGCAAATTTTGCGTTTCTCATGAGCTCTCCTTTTTCCTTTGTTTCTATTGAATCCTCGACTTTTCATAGCTGTCTTTCTTCTGATGTGACTGACGCAGCTTCTTTGTCATACTCAAATTGTTGCTCACTCTCTTTTTTCACCCTTAATTAATCTTCATTTCAGGATTTCCTGTTTACTCTGTGTTCTCTTTGCTTTTCGCTATCACTTTTCACTTTTCGTCTCTGCTTCTCTTCTCTCGTTCTTTTCGTTCTTCCTTTATGCTTCTTTGGTTGAACCAAGGGCTTTCATTATTTATGGCATCTTTCTTCCGGGCAGGAAGTTCTCTGCCTCCTGGCTAAGTGCTAAATCATCTCTATGATGAACACAAACACTGTCTGGTAAAAGGATACAGGTGAAACTAATGCAACATTACGTATTGACAAAGCTCCTGGACAGCAGAACGTTACCACAATATAATGTCGCATTAATTGCACTTGTGTCTTTTTAACACAGTTACTGTTAAATGGCCTCTGGCACCTGACCTTCACAAACACCCTATTATAACCCATACAGAGGACAGATATCTATTATGTGTTAATCACCAGAAAGCAAATAAGGAACTGAACTCCAGGACGAATTTTAGTTACAAGGTAATGTAGCTGGAATCCGACCCTTCACTCTAATTTGTTGACATTTACATTTGGTAGTTATTCTCCAAAGCAGGTTGTGGCCCCTTGATGTATCATTAGCAGGAAACTACTGGACTTTCAGATGATTAGCAGTAGATTGCTCAGGTGTGTGGTTACGTGTGATACACGCCGAATAACGACGATATACTCAGCATACACCTCAGTTTAATTTGTTGACTTAACATCCAATTTCATTTCTCACTGCATTTCATTCATGAATTTCTCATCTCTTGGAAGTTCTCTCTCTTCTGAAGTCTGGTTTCTTTCATCCTCCGCCTACCTTTCTCTCCCCAGTGTTTCATACCACAAGGTATTTGAAAGTGTGTTGGGCATATTTCCTAGCATCTAAGTCAAATGTACCGTTGGTGAATACCCGATCCAGTCATGCTGGTTCATCTCCCTCTTTTGTTGTATTCATAAAATGTTGACACCAAGATATCCCTGGTTCCATCCTTTATGTGATTCACAGCTGTTGAAATCTGTTTGTGATTGAAATCATCCACTATTAATATATTTCCTTTATTCGTACGAGTATTCCTACTTCTGCTATAGCGTCAACCATCGCTTCGTTGGCTGTCTTTTACTACTTGATTCTGTGTTCTGGATCACGTCTGCTGCTGCTACTACTTACGCTTCTTCAGTTTTGATTGCGCTCGCTCTGTGGTAATTTGACGCATTTCTGCTTATCCTTCTCTTCTCTTAAAAAATCCACTGATTATTTAATTGATTAGAGATGCAATTCCTCCTCCTTCTCCTCCTCCCTCGTTCCTTTCCTCATTACTTAATGTCCTGCTGGGACGGTACCACCTGTTGCCATTTCCGTCACCCTTGACTCTGTGAGTTATATGATGTCTTTCAATTCATCGCTCTTTCCTTTACTGTGCTGTTTTATTAATAGCATATGAAATTTTTTGACAGGTTTTCTGGTGAAAACCTGTCACCTTGGTGACGTCATCAATGTGGCCACCAACGAAATCCCTAAAATTATCAATATCTTCACCAATTATTGATCACTTTGAACTTTTAAGCTCTCATTTTAAACATGTTTAGACTTAGAAAATGGACTAAGAACGTTTACTTTAAAGTCAGTCTTTTCTCATATATTTCCCTATATATGGTATTAATGCAGACAATAACATAAAACAACAATAAGGCTGAAAGGACACAGTATACAAGTGGAGACAGTCTGTCTCTGGTGACGATGTGGTAAAGGCGTCGAGACATCTCATTACCTTGTCACCTGGCAGCAGGGTATCATCGTGCAATAAAATCACATAAGAAATATCTTGCCAGGTGCTTCTTGAGAAGGTGTGTGTGGTGCTGTTAGTCACTTCTTTTGTAGGTAGAGTTAGGAATGTGAGTTTCTCGGTGGTGACGTTGTTGGTAGACTTAAGTATGGAGAGAAGTGTTAGTAAGATTTTTACGAACTCCCTCAGTGACGGCCGTTATTGTACCAGTTAATACTGTGTGCGTGTGTGTGTGTACTCACCTATATGTCGTTGCAGGGGTCGAGTCTCAGCTCCTGGCCCCGTCTCTTCACTGGTTGCTACTAGGTTCACCCTCTCTTGGCTTCGAGAGCCTTATCTTACCTCTTCTTAAACCTATATATTTGAACCCTGCCCTTACCACTACATTCTACAGCTCGGTCCACTTCCTGGCTGCTATAAGGCTGAAGAAATACTTTCTAACGTCCCTGTGACTCATCAGAGTTGTAAACTTCCAGCTGTGCCCACGTGTTCACGTTTCCCATCTCAAACAGTCTGTCCCTATTAACCCTTTGTAGATGAATGGTTCAGAGAACCGACATGTTGATAAATTAGACACATGTGCAACTCTTGGGTATCTTTATTGAGGAAACGTTTCGCCACACAGTGGCTTCATCAGTCCATACGTAGGAGAAACTTGAAGAACAGGAGGAGAATGAGGTAATCAGTCCCTCAACCTTCAGTCGATGTGTTCAGTCCATCAATCTTGAATAGAATACGGCATATGAGCGGAGAAGCAGCTTATAAACCGTATGGCAGGAGAGGTGCAGCAGTCATAGGTGGTGTCACATTTGTTCAATGTGGAAGTAGGTCGTGCCCAAGAATTAGGCAAGCGAAGAATTCAAGGTTGAGGGACTGATTACCTCATTCTCCTCCTGTTCTTCAAGTTTCTCCTACGTATGGACTGATGAAGCCACTGTGTGGCGAAACGTTTCCTCAATAAAGATACCCAAGAGTTGCACATGTGTCTAATTTATCAACATGTCAATTCTCTGAACCATTCATCTACAAACCTGTCAGACACTGCAACTTCTTGGGATCTTAATACTTAGGAATTCTTCGCTTGCCTAATTCTTGGGCACAACCTACTTCCACATTGAACAAATGTGACACCACCTATGACTGCTGCACCTCTCCTGCCATACGGTTTATAAGCTGCTTCTCCGCTCATATGCCGTATTCTATTCAAGATTGATGGACTGAACACATCGACTCAAGGTTGAGGGACTGATTACCTCATTCTCCTCCTGTTCTTCAAGTTTCTCCTACGTATGGACTGATGAAGCCACTGTGTGGCGAAACGTTTCCTCAATAAAGATACCCAAGAGTTGCACATGTGTCTAATTTATCCCTATTAACCCTGTCGATTCCTTTCAGAATTTTGTAGGCAGTTATATCACTCCTATCTTTCTGTTCTCCAATGTCATCAGGCTAAGTTCCCATAACCTAGTCTTTCTGCAAACCTTAGCACTTTCTCCAGTTTCTTGATATCTTTGACCGTATGTGGATTTAATACTGTTGCTGCGTACTTCAGCATGGGCATGACGTACACAATATACAGTGTTGTGAAAGACTCATTACTGAGATGTCTTAAAGATTGTCTTATAATTTGCCAGACGTGCATTTATTGCAACATTTAGTTGGTTAATGGGCACCTTAGGTGATATGCTCGGTATAATACTCATCCAAAGGTCCTCCCTGAGCTTTTCAGCCTTTGTCCACGAGCATGTACACCGTCTACTGTCTTTATAATTTTGCATTATCTGGGGATAAACTCCAGGTGCTATTTGTCAGGTTTGTAGAATGTCCAGATCCATTCGTAGCATTTCCTGGTTCACGCTTGTATTATCCTAATTAGTTTCCTGTTATCTGCGAACGCGCATAACTCTAATTCTGTCGCAGTTGTCGTGTCATTCACGTATACAAGAAATAGCATCGGCCTTAGAACTGATTTCTGTGGGACCCCACTCGTCACATACACCCATTCCGACACCTATTTACAGATTCTCACTCATTGCTTTTTCCTGTTGTGTATATCTTGATCCACTGTAATGCTTTTCCTGTTATTCCTGCCTGATCCTCTAACTTCTATAACAGACTTTTACGTTAAAAGGCTTTCTACATTCCACGAAAATGCAGTCTACTCATCAATGTCTCTCCTGTCTTCCTTTTGTTACCTTGTCGTAGAACTCCTGTAGGGCTGTGACTCTGAATTTCCCATCTCTAAAACCCTGCTGGTTGTGTGTACGACCTCTCTCCTCTCTAGGTGCTTCACCATCTATTTTAATGATAATCTTCTCCATACTGTGCATAACAGTAACACTGACCTATAGTTTAACGCTAACTGTTTCTGTTCTGTCTTGAAAATTAGGACTACATTTGCTGTCTTCAGTATCTCCAGCAACTGCTATGTGTTGATAGACTTGTTGGAGATTGTTGAGGTACACAGAGTTCCTATGCTACTTCTATCAGGACCCACGGAGATATATGTGTCCGCCGCTATTAAGGTATCTAAAGCTCATACGGTATTTTCTTCGCTTCCTCCCCAGTTTATGTCCAACTCTCATTGTTGCACTCTACCTCTTCGGTGTGCTGGTAGCTATTCTGTCTCCTCTGAGAATACCTCCCGAATTATCTTGCTGAGCTCCTTATAGACATTGTGGTTTGTGTGTGTACTCACCTAATTGTGGTTGCAGGGGTCGATTCACAGCTTCTGCCTCCGCCTATTCAGTGGTTGCTACTAGGTCACTCTTCCTGTTCCATGAGCTTTATCATACCTCTTCTTAAAGCTATGTATAGATCCTACCTCCACTACATCACTTTCCAGACTGTTCCACCTCCTGACAACTCTGTTGCTGAACAAATACTTCCTAACATCCCTGTGACTCATCTGAGTCTTCAACTTCTAATTGTGACCCCTTGTTGCTGTGTCCCATCTCTGGAACATCCTGTCTCTGTCCTCATTGTCAATTCATCTCAGTATTTTATACGTCGTTATCATATCCCCCCTCTCTCTCCTGCCCTCGAGTGTCGTCAGGTCGACTTCCCTTAACTTCTTTTAGTAGCACATGCCCCTTAGCTCCGGGACTAGTCTCGTTGCAAACCTTTGCACTTTCTCTAATTTCCTGACGTGCTTGGCCAGGTGTGGGTTCCAAACTGGTGCTACATGCTCCAATATGGGCCTGACGTACACGGTGTACAGGGTCCTAAACGATTCCTTACTGAGTTGTCGGAATGCTATTGTTAGGTTTGTTAGGCGCCCATATGCCGCAGCAGTTATTTGGTTGATATGTGCCTCAGGAGATATGCTCGGTATTATACTCACCCCAAGATCCTTTTCCTTGAGTGAGGTTTGTAGTCTTTGGCCCCCTAGACCATACTCTGCGGTCTTCTTCATGACTTTACACTTGATGGGGTTGAACACTAGGAACCAGTTTCTGGACCAGGCCTGTAGCCTGTCCAGATCCCTTTGTAGTCCTACCTGGTCCTCCTCCGATTGAATTATCTTCATTAACTTTACATCATCTGCAAACTGGGCCACTTCTGATTCTATTCCTTCCGTCATGTGTGTATGTGTATGTACTTACCTATTTGTACTCACCTGTTTTTGATTGCATGGTCGAATTATAGCTCCTGACCCCGCCTCTTCACTGACTGCTACTAGGTCCTCTCTCTCCCTTCTCCATATGCTTTATCAAACCTCGTCTTAAAACTATGTATGGTTCCTGCCTCCACTACGTCACTTTCTATGCTGTTCCACTTCCTGACAAGTCTGTGACTGAAGAAATACTCCTAACATCCGTTTGTGTGTGTGTGTGTATGTGTGTGTGTGTTAGATTGGGCATGTATTTTCATGTAAGAGCATAGACGTGTGTGTATGCTGGCATGGTCTGGAATGAGTGCGTCTGTGTTGACGTGAGTGTTTATGCGGTGTGTCTGGGGAGCGCTTAACCTCCAGAATATGCGTACGAGTGTCTCAGGACCTTAGCATTTATACGTATTTACAATTGCTCAGCTAGAAGCCGACTGTAGCAACACCACATTATTATGTACGAGAAGAGAATATATTCCTAACCTTAAACCTTTGAAGTTTCAAGACTTAACCTATAAACTTAGTTTAATTGGATGTTTCTTCTAGACTGTATTCGCCTAAATTCCTGCTGAATTTTTTTCTCGGCACCTTGTCCTTATTAATTTTAAGTTTGCTTTTATGTGTGTGGCCTACGTGTTGCCCTCTAGTATGTGACTAATGGTTATAGATTTTTATTACTCCTACCCATACATACACAACCTTCCTGTATACTCACTGAGTTCTTGCCAACCTAATGCCGCTCTCAATGGCTGCAATGGTGTGGAGAGAAAGTATTACTGTCAGATTCAACTATAAGGCAAGAGCACTATAGGCTAGTCTTCTGACCAGTTTGCTCCCACATATGGGTGTTGCCTTACATCAGGTGAGGTCTTGTCCCTGCTGCATAAATATTTGTAAAATCTTGGAGACCAGACATCCGAACTTGATTTTTTTTTTCAACACTCTAGCTGTCTCCCACCTAGGGAAAAAAAACCTTTTTAATCACTCATTTATCACTTAACTCGAACCCGATATTCTTCTTGTTATTCAAATTAATTCTCCTATTTTCTGGTCCTGCTCTTACATGAAAATAACTGGTAATTGCTAATCAGTAATTCTGCCCTCAGTACCTCTTCCCTCAGCGCTGTTTCCATCTCCGCTGGTTGACGCCCGACGGCCACTTTCAAAGAAAAACATTGAATTTTCTCCTCACTTTGCTTTTCTGTCTTTGGTTACGTAGTCTTATGACTGTTCATAGACGTTATCCATCGCTAATTCCCACCCAAACGCTCACAGGAAGAGCCTCTCGGCACTAAATACCCGGAGGCTGCTGTAATCCTTAAGCCGAAGCAGGGACGCGGACTGCCTATGTGCGTGTGTGTGTGTTTGTCATTTGCATGTGCAGAGGTCGAGTCTCAGCTCTTGGCCTCACTTCTCCAGAAATGAACACTACTGTGTCGTTTCACTTGTTGAAAATTTAGTGAGTGAGGCTTTGTCTCTATGATTGTAGAATTTTATAATTATATCTCGCCCATTTCCTGACTGTTATGTACTGTTATACTTGTGGAAATACACACTGCTTGTGTATTGTGTGTTTGTGCATACTAACCTATAAGTTGCTGCAGGGGTAGATTCACCGCTCCTGGCCCGAGTTTTCGCTAGTCGCTACTAGGTCCACTTTCTCCCGCTTCCAAGAGCTTTATCGTAGCCCTTCTTATATCAATGCATGGATCCTGCCTCTTCAACTTCTCCCTCCAGATTGTTCCACTTTCTGACAACTCGAAGACTGAAAAATATATTTCTTAACATCCGTATAACTCATTTGATTTTTCAACTTCCATTTGTGTCCCTTGTTCCTGTATCCCGTCTCTGAAACATTCGGGCCTTATTCACCTTTTCAATTTCTCCCAGTATTTTTTTTATCGTTATCATGTCGTCCTTATCCCTCATGTCCTCCAGTGTCGTCAAGCTGATTTCCCTTAACCTCTCGCCGTAGGACATACTCCGGGACTAGTCTTGTTCCAAACTTTTCAACTTTCTTTAATTTCTTGATGTGTTTGACCAGGTGTGGGTTCCATACTGGTGCTACAAATCAATATGGGTCCTACGTACACGGTGTACAGTGTCGTGAATGACCCCTTACTTAGGTTTGCGCTTCAAAACTTTGCGCATGCTAGGGGTTGAACTCCAGGAGCCATTTGTTGAACCAGGCTTACAGCCTGTCCCGATACCTCTGTAGTCTTTCATGGTCCTCGTCCGCAAGGGACACCTCTGACTCTATTCCTCCTGTCATGTCATTCACATAAACAAGAAAGAGCACAAGCCTTAACACTGACCCTTGTGGAACCTCACTCGACATATGCGCCCATTCCGAAACCTCATCATATCCTATTACTTGTTTCCTTCCTATCAGGTATTCCCTGATCCATTGCGGTGCTTTCCCTGGTATTCCTGTCTGCTCCTCTAGATTATATACAAGTATATACTCTTGTGTGGTACAGTGTCACAGATTTATTACCGTAGAAGAAATAGCAATCTTGCCATCCCTCTCTCTCCTGTCTTCTGTTACCTTGTCGGAGAACTCCAGTAGGTTTGTGACACATGATAATCCCAGTTCTTCCTCCAATACTCTTCTGATAAATTTCAGTGACACTGGTCTGTACTTTAATGCAGCCGGTCAGTCGTTTTGGGGACTACATTTGCTGTCTTCCAACCCTCAGGCAACTAATTTTTTGAAGATTGTTGTTAGCAACGCACATATTGCATCTGCCCCCTTTCTTAAAACCCATGAAGAGATGTTATCTGGGCCCATCGCCTTCTACTTCCTGGTCATTCCTAGTGTGTGTGTGTGTGTGTGTCTGTGTGTGTGTGTGTGTGTGTGTGTGTGTGTGTGTGTGTGTGTGTGTGTGTGTGTGTGTGTGTGTGTGTGTGTACTCACCTAGTTGTGCTCACCTAGTTGAAGTTGCAGGGGTCGAGTCCAAGTTCCTGGCCCCCGCCGCTTCACTCGTCACTACTGTGTCACTCTCCCTGAACTGTGAGCTTTATCATACCTCTGCTTAAAGCTATGTATGGATCCTGCCTCCACTACATCGCTTCCCAAACTATTCCACTTCCTGACTACTCTGTGTCTGAAGAAGTACTTCCTAACATCCCAGTGATTCATCTGTGTCTTCAACTTCCAACTGTGTCCCCTTGTTGCTGTTTCCCATCTCTGGAACATCCTGGCTTTGTCAACCTTGTCAATTCCTCTCAGTATTTTGTATGTTGTTATCATGTCCCCTCTATCTTTCCTGTCCTCCAGTGTCGTCAGGTTGATTTCCCTTAACCACTCCTCGTAGGACATACCTCTTAGCTCTGAGACTAGTCTTGTTGCAAACCTTTGCACTTTCTCTAGTTTCTTTATGTGCTTGGCTAGGTGTGGGTTCCAAACTGGTGCCGCATACGCCAATATGGGCCTAACGTACACGGTGTACAGGGTCCTGAACGATTTCTTATTAAGATGTCGGAATGCATTTCTGAGGTTTGCTAGGCGCCCATATGCTGCAGCAGTTATTTGGTTGATGTGCGCTTCAGGAGATGTGCCTGGTGTTATACTCACCCCAAGATATTTTCCCTTGAGTGAGGTTTGTAGTCTCTGGTCCCCTAGACTGTATTCCATCTGCAGTCTTCTTTGCCCTTCCCCAATCTTCATAACTTTGCACTTGGTGGGGTTGAACTCCAGGAGCCAATTGCTGGACCAGGTCTGCAGCCTGTCCAGATCCCTTTGTAGTTCTGTGTGTGTGTGTGTGTGTGTGTGTGTGTGTGTGTGTGTGTGTGTGTGTGTGTGTGTGTGCATTCCCCTATTTGTTCTCACCTTTTTGTGGATGCACAGGTCGAGTCTCAGCTCCTGGCCTTGCCGCTTAACTTTCTGCTTGCCAGACTTAGTTTTAACCCCTCTTAA
>NC_091292.1:51048443-51118443 GCF_038502225.1 Cherax quadricarinatus | reverse complement strand
GAAACCTAAAATGAAGAAGTGTAGCAAATAATATTTTAGCAGAGATCACCACATGAGGCAGCTAAGATGAAAATTCATACACACACGAGCTATTAAATCATTGCAAAAATTTCACCTTAAACCATCTCCATGTCTTTCTTTGCGGATGACACGCGAATTGCCATGACAGTGACCTCCATCGAAGACACCGCAAGACTTCAAGCGGACATCAGCCAAATCTTCGGATGGGCCACTCAAAACAATATGAAGTTCAATGAAGAGAAATTTCAACTACTCAGATATGGAAAACTTGAGAAAATTAAGACTGTATCAGGGTATGCAACAAATTTTAATCAAAAATTAGAGCGAGAAAGTAATGTGAAGGACCTGGGAGTGATAATATCAGAGGATCTCGCCTTCAATGACCACAACAATGTATCTACCGCATCTGCTAGGAAAATGACAGGATGGATAATGAGAACCTTCAAAACTAGGGAGGCCAAGCCCATGATGATTCTCTTAAAATTGCTTGTTCTCTCTAGTCAGGAATACTGCTGTACACTAACTGCCCCCTTCAAGGCTGGCGACATTGCAGACCTGGAGAGTGTGCAAAGAACTTTCACGGCACACATAAGTACGACAAGGCACCTAAATTACTGGGAGCGGTTGAAATCCCTTGATTTGCATTCCCTGGAACGCATGATAATATACACTTGGTAAATCCTAGAGGGATGGTACCAAACTTCCACACAAAAACCACTAAGTATGAAAGCAAAAGACTCGGCAGGAGATGCAACATTCCCCCAGTGAAAAGCAGGGGCGCCACGAGTACGCTGACAGACAACATAATAAGTGTCAGGGGCCCAAGACCGTTCAACTGCCTCCCAGCATACTTAAGGGGGATTACCAATAGACCCCTAGCTGTCTTGAAGAAGGCACTGGACAAGCACCTAAAGTCAGTACCTGACCAGCCGGGCTGTGGTTCGTACGTCAATTTGTGTGCGGCCAACAGCAACAGCCTGGTTGATCAGACCCTGATCCATCATATATATATATATATATATATATATATATATATATATATATATATATATATATATATATATATATTATGAAAGTAAGGTACCACCTCTGAAACCATGCTGGGGACCTTCATCCTCAGAGAAAAGAATAAGCTTGCCTCATGGAAAACTCAAGGTTCTCTCTGAAGCTGTTTGAATATTTTCTCCTACCACCCCTTATATTCTATGTCCTATGTAGACTTTATTTATAGAGAGAATGCATTGACAAAAATTAAGTAGGGAGTAGAACAACATAGATAACATCTCATAGCTACATCTCGAATACTTCGCCCAGCTCCTCGGCGGTGGGCCACGTACCCAGAATGCTGCAGGCATTTTTCCTCTGAATCACAACACTGAGTCTCTGAAAGAGGAAGCTGGCCGTCCTGTGATCTCTAAAGTTCCTCTTTGAGGAACTTCAGAGCACACTTGCCCCATGCTCCAAGGGTCTCCGACGCTATTGGGATGAAGTTATAGCAAGGGGGAAGGCCTTTATATTTGCAGGTCTTCTGGGTCTCCCTGTGGCTGGCAGCTCCACCCGCTTCAGCTACAAAGTATGGCAAGTAGGTGTCTGGCAATGTGGTGGCACAGGTGTAGTCCCAGTAAATCTGCTTACCGTCCTTCCAGAGTAGCATATTGGCTCCATCAGGACACTTTTGACTTCAGACAGGCCTCTGTACTTGGGGTTCCCGTTGAGCTGGGCAACAGGCTGTGGCGAGGCTTCTCTTTATGTCGTTGAACTCCTTATGTCTAGCATACTTTCCTTCTGATGTGGCACACACGAGACCATGAACTTCGAATTGATCAGCCGTTGCCCTTCTGCAAATACACCAATGTTCGGTGAGTATGGGGGCGACTAGGCGAAGAGCAACTCAATCCGAATGGCCTGCGGGTCAAGTCGAGTGCACAGAAAGGAACTGGGAGCAGCTAGAGGGAAATCTCCTGAATGTAGTGCCTTCACCGCTAGGAGACGAGCTTTGTCCTTTCCTGAAGCGTTGGTGAGCATTGTGTTGGCGATTTTTTCAATGATTGGTTTGTCCGAATGAGACTGTTTGTGCTCTTTGGGAGGAGCTTAAAGATTGATCTCAGGAGTGAGTTATATTCGTTGAGTGTTGGGTTATCAAAAGAGGGTGTGCACCTCAGGAAGTGAGTGAGTCTTTTCAGAGTAAGACACCTTGAGAGGACATACAGGGCATCATGGGCATGAAGCTCGCTTATTCTCTCCTCCATTCTCTTCAGGTCATTAAGTTTGTCCATGAGGACCGTGTCGATGGCCTGATGACCCAGCGGTGTTCCCAAGAGGGTGCTGTTGGATGGAGTGGTAGTAGAGACATCAGGAAGGATTGTTCGCACAGCTCTGATTATTTCCTGGTTCATTGGAGGGCTTGAGGATGACTCCCAAGGCTTCTGTGTGTCTTCACCAGTTGTAGGTCCTCTAGCAGGGACTCCTCAGTACCTGCCAGAGTGCCATCATCCAGGTACCAGATGTTGAGCTCGCTGCGAAGGCTAGAAGTTCTCTTACTGCCAAGCAGAAGACAAGTGGAGCGAGTGCCTGCTGAACACCCTCTGATGAGGGAATTTCATGTTTGCCATACAAAAGAACTGGGGAACCGGTACCGAATGGCTGGCAAGACCACATCTCTTTTCACATTATTAAAGGCATTTCTAAAGTCAAGATTGACTAAGGCCTTGTCTTCTGGTAAGTCCCTGGTGTAGGCCCATGCCACATGAGCTGCGGCTTCACTGCTTCGAGAGACCCCAAAGCCCAGTTGGTGTGGCTGAACTAAACTGGCAGCTTCTAGGCGAATGTTTCTTACTGCTGCTTTGGCAACGAGACGGCGAAGAGTGTTACCAACAGCAATGGGTGTGATTCCCCCATCATTCTTCAAAGTGCATAATGAGGCTCCAAAAAGAAAGGTTTAATTTCTTCTGGAATCCGCCCAGTCAGGCAGTTACTGACGAAGGTTGTTAACTGGGAGAGAAGAATTGATGCAGATGTGCCTAGTACTGGATTTACCTCCTCTTTGAGGTGTTGCGGTGGAATTCCAGTGTACCTTCCTGTAGATCCTGCTGGATGGATATAAATGGTATAATATACCGACACAATGGAAATATAAACACATATGCAGTATAATGTGATCCTTTATTGACAACGTTTCGCCCACACAGTGGGCTTTCTCAAGTCACAAACAGATCTACCTGGGTGGAAGGTACGCGAGTATTTATAATCAGGGTCATAATGCTGGGTCAGGTGGAGAATGCTGCATCTGATGATCTACCGAGTGGGGTTAGAGTCTAAAATCTTGGGTAGCTTGGAAGGGAGATTGGATAAGTTTGTGAGCAGACCTTCTGCAGTGTTCCTCCATTCCTATGTTCTTATGTGGGATAGCGATGAAGAAGTTTCCTGGCAAGTGGTTCGGCTATGTTATAGAAGCCATTTTTCTGGTTGAAATTGTCGGATATAGAGATAAGCAATGATTCCAGGATTCTTCGGTACTGAGTGTTGTCTACTCTGGCGATAAGTCTTGAGTTTCAGTAGTTTATTAAATGGTTGTGTGAATTACGGTGTTGTACACAGGCAATTCTTGTATCGTCAGACCTGCTTGCGTATTGGTGTTCTGAAATACGTGTTTGGAGGTCTCTTGATGTTTCGCCCACGTATAATTTGCTGCAGTCATTACAAGGGATTATGTATACCACTGCAGAGGATGGAAGCTTGTCCTGTCTATTACTGGTAATGTCTTTGATGGTCGTGATTGTAGAGGTAAATACTTGGAATGAGGTATTGGAAAGGATATTGGAAACGTGTTTGGTAATGGAGTTGGTGGGGAGGACTATGTATCTCTTTTCGGCAGTGTCTTCTCTGGGTGTGTTGAAGATGTTTAATGCCCTTCTCTGCAGTCTCTGATGAAGTGATGAGGATAGTGAAGTTTGGAAAATACTTGTTCAATTATAGTGCATTCTTCCTCAAGGAACTCATTGCTGCAGTTTCTGAGTGCGCGTAGTGTAGTGAGAGTAGAAGTGGAGAAGATCGTTTTGGTTGGTGGGTTTTCTATAGACTTTAAAACGAAGTTCATGGTCAGCTTTGCAGAGAAGAACATCAAGGAAAGGAAGAGTGTTGTCGACTTCTTCTTCAAGTGTGAACTGGATTGAGGGCTCGACCTAGTTGAGCTTGTCTTGGAGAGTTTGAACGTTGAAGCGTCTGGGAGTTATGAGAAGAATGTCGTCAACATAACGGAGCTAGGTGACAGACGAAGGAATAATGTTGGAGAAACACTCGGCTTCCAGATGTTCCATGTACAGGTTCGCCAGGACGTCACTGAGTGGCCAACCCATGGGTAGTCCAAAAGTCTGCTGAAAGAGGTTATTTTCGAAAGAGAAACACGTAAAGCGAACACATAGTTCAACAAGGTCGATGAAATCGCTGGCTGGAATAGGAAGATCAAGTGAATCGTCAATTTTCCTGTGCAAGAGATCGATAGCTTGTGTAGTAGGTACTTTGGTGAATAGGGAAGTTGCGTCAAGGCTAGAAAGCTTCTTGTTCTTGATGTTGATGTTGCGAATGCGATTGAGAAGATCACCCGAGTGTTTGAGATGTGCTGGACTGATAGTGCCCAAGGGTTTAGAGAGGTGTTTTGCGAGAATTCCTGAGAGTTGGTGGGGAGCACTGCCTATTCCCGAAGATATGGGGCCTCAGCAGACTTTCTGACTACCCATGGGTTCGCCACTCACTGACGTCCTGGCGAAGCTATACATGGAACATTTGGAAGCCGAGCGTTTCTCCAACATTATTCCTTCGTCTGTCACCTGGCTCTGTTATGTTGACGACATTCTCCTAATAACTCCCAGATGCTTCAACGTTCAAGCTCTCCAAGACAAGCTCAACCAGGTCGAGCCCTCTATCCAGTTCACACTTGAAGAAGAAGTCGACAACACTCTTCCTTTCCTGGATGTTCTTCTCTGCAAAGCTGACCATGAACTTTGTTTTAAAGTCTATAGAAAACCCACCAACCAAAACGATCTTCTCTACTTCTACTCTCACCACGACACCAAAACTAAACGTGGTGTAATTACAGACTTTTTCCTGCGTGCACTCAGAATCTGCAGCAATGAGTTCCTTGAGGAAGAATGCACTATAATTGAACAAGTATTTTCCAAACTTCACTATCCTCATCACTTCATCAGAGACTGCAGACGAAAGGCATTAAACATCTTTAACACACCCAGAGAAGACACTGCCGAGAAGAGATACATAGTCCTCCCCACCAACTCCATTGCCAAAAACGTTTCCAACATCTTTTCCAATACCTCATTCCAAGTATCTACCTCCACAACCACGACCATCAAGGACATTACCAGTAATAGACAGGACAAGCTTCCATCCTCTGCAGGGGTATACATAATCCCTTGTAATGACTGCAGCAAATTATACGTGGGCGAAACATCAAGAGACCTCCAAACACGTATTTCAGAACACCAATACGCAAGCAGGTCTGACGATACAAGAAATGCCTGTGTACAATACCGTAATTCACACAACCATTTAATAAACTACAGAAACTCAAGACTTATCGCCAGAGTAGACAACACTCAGTACCGAAGAATCCTGGAATCATCGCTTATCTCTATATCCGACAATTTCAACCAGAACAATGGCTTCTATAACATAGCCGAACCACTTGCCAAGAAACTTCTTCATCGCTATCCCACATAAGAACATAGGAATGGAGGAACACTGCAGAACGTCTGCTCACAAACTTATCCAATCTCCCTTTCAAGCTATCCAAGAGTTTAGATTCTAACCCCACTCGGTAGATCATCAGATGCAACATTCTCCACCTGACCCAACATTCTGAACCTGACTATAAATACTCGCGTACCTTCCACCCAGGTAGATATGTTTGTGACTTGAAAAAGCCCACTGTGTGGGCGAAACGTTGTCAGTAAAGGATTACATTATACTGCATGTGTGTTTATATTTCCAGATCCTGCTGGAAATGGCGCTATCACCTTACAGACTTCTGTTTTTGGCATAATTAATTGTTCAGTGATGAGATCTTCCTCAGGGTTGTTGTTGACGACTTTGGTGTCCCATGTTGGGTGCTTCTCTCTTCTTGAGTCTACCTCTGTGATTTCTGCGATGATAGGGCAGAGGGACACAATTATCTGTTCATAGGTAGTTGCGCACTGCCTTGATGACTGATGTAGTTAGCAGTTTGCCTCGTCTTTCAGGAACTGCAAAACAGACATTGCCGAACAGGAGTAGGTTGTGCCATACTTTAATGGTGCCTCGGGCTTCTAAGCTGGTGGAACCTCCATTTACCTGCTTGAGAAGGTCCTGCTGCATATGGACGAGCCGCTTTAGGAATGTGAGATAGGGTTCTGCTAGCAGTGGATTTGAATGCCATCAGAAGATCTTCACAAGTGAGGAGGTTGCCATTGGAAATGTCATCTGCCTGTGAAGGCTGTGGGTTGCTCTCTGCTAGGGGCATATGTGATCCAGCACACCCATTGTGTGCGCGAATTAGGCCGTTCCTGTTGCGTGCCCGATACTCTCCACACACCTGACATATGCCTCTTCTTCCATTATTGGGTGTACTGTTTCCCTGGCTTTGTGGCTAGATAGTTGCTTCAGCTGCCATACCTCAGACTGTGTGGTAACCCCTGGCTGAAGAGAAAATGGGACATGGCACATACCACAGCTGGTTCATGGTGGTGGTGGGGAGGTTTGTAGGATAGGGGTCTCCCATCCCCATGGTGGGTGGGGGGGGGAGAGAAGGAGGTGTGGAGGCAGTGTGATGAGTGATGCAGATGAGGCAGGGGTGGAGGAGGGGTGATTACCTGGTGAGGAAGGCCTGACGGAGTTGTGCACTCACTGCCTTCCACGACGTCACTATACAACAATATGCGCTATGCACAGCTTCTCACTATAAACGACACACCGTTTTACTCCTCATTCTCCGCCTCCTTCATGTTGCCCACCTCCCCTCACAGACCACTCCTACCCATAGGTGACCGTTATGTTTCCTCCCTCACTGACTTAACGTACACAACACTTTTCTTAATTCCGAAGGGAGAAAGGAAATGCATTGTCTTCTTGCCCCTTCCAAAACGAGCTGCAGATATTCACACACCAGCCTGTTGATTATAATCCTGGCAGATGTTCTTAATTGGAAGATACTGTGCCACAACAACAGAGAGGGATGCCCACAGCCTCTCTCTGGCAGAGTTGCTATATATATATATATATATATATATATATATATATATATATATATATATATATATATATATATATATATATATATATATATATATATATATATATATAATGTCGTGCCGAATAGGCAGAAATTGCGATCTTGGCTTAATAAATAGCAACGCTCATCTTGCCATATAGGACAAGTGAAAATTTGTGTATGCAATAATTTCGCCAAAATAATTCTGAACCTAACGAAAAAAAATGTATTTGATTGTGTTTGTTTAGTATTAAATTATTGTAAACGTATTTAAAATATATTTAGTTGGGTTAGGCTAAAATAAATTGCTCTTGTTATAATAAGGTTAGGTAAGTTTTCTAAGATTCTTTTGGTGCAAAATTAAAAATTTTTACATTAACATTAATGAAAAAAAAATATATCTTTAAACGTATAAGAGAAAATTTCAGAAAGGACTTAATTTTAAATGAGTTCTTGCTAATTGACCAGTTTTACATATTCGGCAGGACATTATATATATATATATGTATATATATATATATATATATATATATATATATATATATATATATATATATATATATATATATATATATATATATATATATATATCACTGGCAATTATCTTAGGAGTTTCCGCACTCGAGAAAACGGGTCCATTTAACGGGACATTTAATGGGAGACATCTGTAAGTTATACAGAGGGAGACATACACTGGATATGACATATGACCTAACATGCCAAATATATAGATAGATCTGGTAATTGTCATAGGAATTTTTGCACCTCTAGAAAAGGGGCCCTCTAAAAGGGGACTCATTTAAAGGGGGCGGCATCTGTAATTTCATGGAAGACTGCCATGGTTGTTCATCCCACAGGATTATGAGGCAAACTGGTTCAACCATCAGAAAAAGCAGGAGAAATTAAACCCTCGATTTGGCATTTAATTAAAGACAGTCAAATGCATTCGTATGAGAGCCCGACTTTTGATAATTGCTTCAACTAAAAGCGAATTTAACTTGAAAAACCCGCCACTTTTATTGTATAATGAATGCTTATCATGCTAAATAATTGCCGATTCTACAATTTTACCTACTCGGCACGACATATATATATATATATATATATATATATATATATATATATATATATATATATATATATATATATATATGTGTGTGTGTGTGTGTGTGTGTGTGTGTGTGTGTGTGTGTGTGTGTGTGTGTGTGCGCGCATGTGTACTAACCTGTTTGTGGTTGCAGTGGTCGAATCATAGTTCCTGGCCTCGCCTCTTCACTGATCGCTACTAGGTTCTCACTCTCCCTGCTCCATGTGCTTTATCATACCTCGTCTTAAAACTATGTATAGTTCCTGCCTCCACTACCTCGCTTTCCAGACTATTTCACTTCCTGATAACTCTGACCGAAGAAATGCTTCTTAAAATCCCTCTAACTCATATGAGTCTTCAACTTCCAATTGTGACCCCTTGTTTCTGTGTCCCATCTCTGGAACATGATGTCTAATAACCTTGTAAATTCCTCGCAGTATTTTATATGTCGTTATCATGTCTCTTTTAACCCTCCTGTCCTCCGGTGTCGTCAGGCCGATTTCCCTAAACCTTCCTTCGTAAAGCATTCCCCTTAGCTTTGGGACTAATTTTGTTGCAAACCTTTGCACTTTTTCTAATTTCTTGACGTGTTTGATCAGGTGTGGGTTCCAAACTGGTGCTGCATACTCTAATATGTGCCTGACGTACATGGTGTACTGTCTTGAAGGATTCCTTACTGAGGTATCGGAACGCTATTCTTAGGTTTCCCAGGCGCCCATGTGCTGCAGTATTTATCTGGTTGCTGTGCGCCTCAGATGTGCTCGATGTTACACTCACCCCAAGATCCTTTTCCCTGAGCGAAGTTTGCAGTCTTGTCCACCTAGCCTATACACTGTCTTCAATCTTCTTTGCCCTTCCCCGATCTTCGACGTTACGTGTGGTGGGGTTAAATTCAAGAAGCCAGGTACTGAACCAGGATTGCAGCCTGTCCAGATCCCTTCGTAATCCTGTCTGATCTTCATCTGGTTTAATTATCCTCATTAACTTCACATCATCTGCAAACAGGGACACTTCTGAGTCTGTCCCTTCCGTTAAGTCATTCACATATACCAAAAGCAGTACTAGTCCTAGAACTGACTCCTGTGGAACCCCGCTTATTACAAAAACACTAGTTGGCCTTCCACTAGTGCAGTAATACAGAGTTCGGGATACATCATACACAATAGACAATTTATAATTTTTACTAGCATGTATAACAATCTTTGGTCTAGATATATATATATATATATATATATATATATATATATATATATATATACATATATATAAGTAGTCATAATTTCTACAGGGGCATCCCTTCCGGTTTAGGGCCTTCCACTGGGAGGTCTCTTCCGGTTTGGGGCTTCTACAGAGACATCCCTTCCGGTTTAAGCCTTCCACTGAGCGGTCACCTTTTCACACCTAGGTGTTACTTCCGGTTTTGACCATGACCTCGCCCTCGAGACTACCTCACCCTTGACCCCCCAACCAATACCCCCACCCCCACGACCCCCCGCCTTGCGACCCCCGCCGTCGCGCCGCGCGCCCGCGCACCCGCCCCGCGCGCCCGCCCGCGCGCCCGCCCGCCGCCCCGCCGCCCCGCGCGCCCGCCCGCGCCTTCTGCTGCGCCTTCTGCAGCGTCGTCCGGATCGCCCCCGCGCCTCGAATTTTTTTCCGATTTCTTTCGATTTTTTTTTGAATTTCATTTTCTTGTGCTCTCTATCTCCTCGGATCAAGGTTTTTGGATTCTCCCCCCTATGGGGTTTTCGAAATTCTCCATCTCCTCGGATCAAGTTTTTGGATTCCCCCCTATGGGGTTTTCGAAATTCTCCATCTCCTCGGATCAAGTTTTTTTGGATAATACCAAGACTCCATCTCCTCAGATCAAATTTTTTGGATTCCCCCTATGGGGGGTTTCGAAAAGTCTCCATCTCCTTGGATCAAGGGTTTTGAATTTCTCCAATTCCTTGGATCAAATTTTTGAGGTTCCCCCTCTCACTTTCACCCACCCCCCAAAATTTCTCGATATTACCAAGTTTTTGGATTCCACCCTATGGGGGTTTCGAAAGTCTCCATCTCCTCGGATCAAGTTTTTCGAAATTCTCCAATTCCTCGGATCAAGTTTTTGGGTACCCCTCCTTTCACCCCCCATCCCCAAATTTTCTCGATAATACAAGTTTTGGATACTCCCCCCTATGGGGTTCTCAATATCAAAGTCTCCACTTCCTCGGATCCCCCTCCCACTTTCACCCCCCCCAACCCCAAAAAATTTCTCGACAATACCATGACTCCATCTCCTCGGATCAAGTTTTTTGGATCCCCCCTATGGGGTTTTCGAAATTCTCCATCTCCTTGGATCAAGTTTTTCTCGAAATCAAAGTCTCCATCTCCTTGGATCAAATTTTTGGATTACCCCTCTCACTTTCACTCCCACCCCAAAATTTCTCGATAATACCAAGTTTTTGGATTCCCCCCTATGGGGTTTTCGAAATTCCTTGGATCAAGGTTTTTTGGATTCCCCCCTCTGGGGGTAAGCATTCAAATGAACTCCTCCTATGGGGCATGCATACTACAGGTCTAATGAAGGGTGTTTACTCGGCGGTCAGTGACGTCAGTATTCCACTCATTAAGTTAAATGAACTAAAAAGGACCACGCGCGCACAGGTTGAATCTTGTCTACCCTTTTACCCACCTTCCCAAACCCTCACACTCCAACCAACACCTCACAATTTTCACTCATAACCCCCAATTTTTCTCGTTTTAACCCTTTTAGTTCATTAAAGTTAATAAGGGGACACATGCATCAGAAAGTCACCACATCCACTTTCGTTAAATTCACTACTCACAATTTTACATATTACGAAGTTAAATACGCACTTTTACTTTGAACATCTTCAAAACACACTCATAAATCATTTGAATACTCACAAAAAATACCTTTATACATTTCCAAACAACACTGAATTACTCCAAAAACATCATTCGAACACCCCCAAATCACCTCTGAATACTCCCAGAACACCTTCATAAGTACTCTTGCACATCATTTGAACACCTTCATAAGTACTCTCATAATCATTTGTACACCTTCAAAACACCTTTGAATACTCACATAAACACCCTTGAACACCTTCAAAACACCTTTGAATAACCTCAAAACACCTTCGAACACCTTCAAAACACCCTTGAACACCTTCAAAACACCCTTGAACACCTTCAAAAACAACATTTGAACACACTCAAAACACCTTTGAACACCTTTGAACATTTCCAAACATCACTGAAACACTTCCAAAAACACCATTTGAGTACTCCCAATTACACCACTGAATACTACTAAAACACCGCTGAATTCAATCAAAACACCCTTCAACACCTTCAAAACACCTTTGAACACCTTTGAACATTTCCAAAACACTATTTGAGTACTCCCAATTACACCACTGATTACTACTAAAACACCGCTGAATTCAATCAAAACACCCTTCAACACCTTCAAATAAACTAATTTCATCACAACCCACTTATATCATCTTTTTTCGGTATCTCTAATTCGACTACATTACCCACATCCCTCATCAATTACCAATTTATTCACATTTTTTTCCCCTTCTTTTTACTACTAAAATTCTAATAAAATCCTCTCCATACCCACCTCCTTGTATCCACATAAATTAATATTATACTCGCATCAACTACCCAACTATTGCGACATGTTTTCAACACCCCCTCCATTCTTTTCCAATATATCATAACTTTTCAATTCTATAATTTCTTTTTAAAATATTCACACATTACCTTTATATTCAGTAAAATCTCTCCATATTTCTAATTACAACCCTCCCCATACCCCTCTCCATCTCACCCGCATTTCTTCACATCAACTCACCCATCTCCCAACACACCTCTTCTGAACACACACACACACACACAAAAAAATCACATTTCACATCCACAAATGCATCTCAAATCCACTAAAATCACTGTAACCAAGATATTCACACACACCTTACCTAACCTAACCTTACCTAACCTAACCTACCCTAACCTAACTTAACCTAACATAACCTAACCTAACCTTACCTAGCCTAACCTAACCTTACCTAACCTAACCTTACCTAACCTAACCTTACCTAACCTACCCTAACCTAACTTAACCTAACATAACCTAACCTAACCTTACCTAGCCTAACCTAACCTTACCTAACCTAACCTTACCTAACCTACCCTAACCTAACCTTACCTAACCTAACCTAACTTATCCTAACCTAACACAACCTAACCTTACCTAACATAACCTAACTTAACCTAACCGAACCTAACCTAACCTTACCTAACTTATCCTAACCTAACCTACCCTAACCTAACCTACCCTAACCTAACCCACCCCAACCTAACCTACCCTAACCTAACCTAGCCTAACCTAACCTAACTTAACCTAACCTAACCTAACCTAACCGAACCTGCCCTAACCTAACCTAACCTAACCTAACCTTACCGAACCTACCCTAACCTAACTTAACCTAACCTAACCTTACCTAACCTTACCTAACCATTACCTAACCTAACCTAACATACCTTACCTAACATAATCTAACCTATCCATTACCTAACCTAACCTAACCTAACCTTACCTAACCTAACCTAACTTATCCTAACCTAACACAACCTAACCTTACCTAACATAACCTAACTTAACCTAACCGAACCTAACCTAACCTTACCTAACTTATCCTAACCTAACCTACCCTAACCTAACCTACCCTAACCTAACCTACCCTAACCTAACCTACCCTAACCTAACCTAGCCTAACCTAACCTAACTTAACCTAACCTAACCTAACCTAACCGAACCTGCCCTAACCTAACCTAACCTACACTGAAACACTTCCAAAAACACCATTTGAGTACTCCCAAATACACCACTGAATACTAAAACACCACTGAATACACTCAAAACACCCTTCAACACCTTCAAAACACCTTTGAACACCTTCAAAACACCTTTGAACACATTCAAAACACTCTCATAATCATTTGAACACACTCAAAACACCTTTGAATAACCTCAAAACACCTTCGAACACCTTCAAAACACCCTTGAACACCCTTGATCACCTTCAAAAAACAACATTTGAACACACTCAAAACACCTTTGAACACCTTTGAACATTTCCAAACAACACTGAAACACTTCCAAAAACACCATTTGAGTACTCCCAAATACACCACTGAATACTAAAACACCACTGAATACACTCAAAACACCACCAAAATCACCATAAACTAAGATCAACACCCACACCCCACAACACCCACAACCCTCAACACCCACAATTTTTTCTCGTTTTATCTAATTTCATCAGAAAGTCACAACACCCACACCCCCCATTTTTTTCTCGTTTTAACCCTTTTAGTTCATTAAAGTTAATAAGGGGCCACACTACATCAGAAAAAGTCACAAAAACAACCCACTTATAACGTCTTTTCGGTATCTCTAGTTCGACAACAACACCCACATCCCACATCACCCACATCCCACATCCCCCACACACACACACACACAGACACACACACACACTTCCCTAACCTAGCCTAACCTAACCTAACTTATCCTAACATAACCTAACCTAACCTAACCTAACCTAACCTAACCTAACTTATCCTAACCTAGCCTAACCTAACCTAACCTTACCTAAATTATCCTAACCTAACCTAACCTAGCCTAACCTAACCTAACCTAACTTAACCTAACCTAACCTAACCTAACCGAACCTACCCTAACCTAACCTTACCTAACCTAACCTAGCCTAACCTAACCTAACCTAACTTAACCTAACCCAACCTAACCTAACCTAACCTAGCCTAACCTAACTTAACCTAACCTAACCTAACCTACCCTAACCTAACCTAACCTAACCTATCTTAACCTTACCTAACCTAACCTAGCCGAACCTATCCTAACCTAACCTAAAATATATTGGAACACTTCCAAAATACATTAGAGTACTCCAGAATTACTTTGAACGACTCCATTTTTGGATATTTCCAAATTAGTTTTGAAAACTTTATCGTAAAATCGAACATTATTTTCTTGTCGGTAAAACACACTCAATGGTAGAAATATTTACTCGATTTCCGAATAGAAGCACTGTCCTCGCTCTGAGAGACTCATTGTGGGTCACCCCAACACATGGTGTAATGCGCTTCACACCCAAGGTAGAACATAACACCTGCGTCAACTCAGGACAGACAGGCGCCATGTAATGCGGGTAACATCCAAGGTAGAAAATCATCTCTTTCCAGACCAACTGTCTATCCTAACCTAACCTAACCTAACCTAATTCCTAACCTAACCTAACCTCACCTAACCGAACCTAACCTAACTCCATCAATCACCTCTATCCTAACCTAACCTAACCTAACCTAACCCAACCTAACTCCATCAAACACCTCTATCCTAACCTAACCTAACCTATCCTTACCTAACCTAACTCCATCAAACACCTCGAATACTACCTAACTTAACCTAACCTAACCTTACCTAACCTACCGAACCTAACCTAACCTAACCTAACCCATCCTAACCTGTCCCAACCTAACCTAACCTAACCTATCCTAACCTAACCTAACCTAACCTAACCTAACTTATCCTAAGCTAACCTAACCTAACTTATCCTAACCTGTCCCAACCTAACCTAACCTAACCTATCCTAACCTAACCTAACCTAACCTAACCTAACTTATCCTAAGCTAACCTAACCTAACTTATCCTAACCTAACCTATCCTAACCTAACCTAAACACTGACTAACTTTGAACCAACTCTGAACACCACTGATCTTCTTCAAAAAATGCTCTGCACATCATTTGAACACCTTCAAAAAAACACCATCAAACACCTCCGAATACTCCCAAAAAAACACTACTGATTACTACCAAATCACCACTGAATACTACCAATCACCGTCAAAATCACCAGAAACTAAGTTTAACATCACCATCTAACATCCTTTTTATAGAAATCCCCTCAAATCACTATAACCAAGAACTCCCTCCCCATTTGGCGCATGAAAAAAAAAGCATGAACACAAACCTAATACGCAAACACTTAGTACATGATCACCATCAACTGAAAACATATCTTGTACACACACACATAATATAAGACAATCACCAACTACAATCACCCATGTTCACTTACCTCAAAATCACTAATATCACAGAAAACAATCATTTTTATAAACATTTCACACACACACAAAAAAAAAAAAAAAAAAATCATATCTGACAATATCTAAGCGCACTCACCTCACTACCACCAACACACGATGTCTCACCTCACAGGACCGACGAGCACACCTCCAGTGACGTCACACTCCCATTGTGTTACTTGGTGGTTGGTAACATCACACCTAACCCCCCTTGTTTCAACCTGTTGTACCCTACATTATCTAAGAACACTATATCCAAGACGATTACCAGATTTTATGATCCCCAACACCAAGATCACAGAAAACACACATTTTTATAATTATTCACACAAAAATCACGATCACCAATTCCATATCATGTTTACCGTCATCTATCAACACTAATCACCAAGATCACCAAAAAAAAAAATCTAAGATCATGCATCTCAAAACTACTATGATCACTGAAAACACTTATTTTTTAAACATTCGCACAAAAATAAGACATACACAAAAATACCACAACACTTCCACCAACATCTATAACATAACATGAGCACTATAACATATCACTATCACAAAAAATAATACACAAACACCCACATATTATACATTTCAATTGCAAATTTAAGACATGAGACATACACACCAAATCTAAGACATTCACCTCCAACTAAGACATACACATCACCCCTAAAACTTCCTTCCTTATTCATTCCGTATATCTCCTAGAGCTGTTTTAACCCCGACGGATCCACCACGACGTAGGAGCCAGAGGAACCATCACCACTCCAACACCACCTACTACACTCTGGCTCCTACGTCGTGATGGATCCGTCGGGGTTAAAACAGCTCTAGGAGATATACGGAATGAATAAGGAAGGAAGTTTTAGGGGTGATGTGTATGTCTTAGTTGGAGGTGAATGTCTTAGATTTGGTGTGTATGTCTCATGTCTTAAATTTGCAATTGAAATGTATAATATGTGGGTGTTTGTGTATTATTTTTTGTGATAGTGATATGTTATAGTGCTCATGTTATGTTATAGATGTTGGTGGAAGTGTTGTGGTATTTTTGTGTATGTCTTATTTTTGTGCGAATGTTTAAAAAATAAGTGTTTTCAGTGATCATAGTAGTTTTGAGATGCATGATCTTAGATTTTTTTTTTTGGTGATCTTGGTGATTAGTGTTGATAGATGACGGTAAACATGATATGGAATTGGTGATCGTGATTTTTGTGTGAATAATTATAAAAATGTGTGTTTTCTGTGATCTTGGTGTTGGGGATCATAAAATCTGGTAATCGTCTTGGATATAGTGTTCTTAGATAATGTAGGGTACAACAGGTTGAAACAAGGGGGGTTAGGTGTGATGTTACCAACCACCAAGTAACACAATGGGAGTGTGACGTCACTGGAGGTGTGCTCGTCGGTCCTGTGAGGTGAGACATCGTGTGTTGGTGGTAGTGAGGTGAGTGCGCTTAGATATTGTCAGATATGATTTTTTTTTTTTTTTTTTTTGTGTGTGTGTGAAATGTTTATAAAAATGATTGTTTTCTGTGATATTAGTGATTTTGAGGTAAGTGAACATGGGTGATTGTAGTTGGTGATTGTCTTATATTATGTGTGTGTGTACAAGATATGTTTTCAGTTGATGGTGATCATGTACTAAGTGTTTGCGTATTAGGTTTGTGTTCATGCTTTTTTTTTCATGCGCCAAATGGGGAGGGAGTTCTTGGTTATAGTGATTTGAGGGGATTTCTATAAAAAGGATGTTAGATGGTGATGTTAAACTTAGTTTCTGGTGATTTTGACGGTGATTGGTAGTATTCAGTGGTGATTTGGTAGTAATCAGTAGTGTTTTTTTGGGAGTATTCGGAGGTGTTTGATGGTGTTTTTTTGAAGGTGTTCAAATGATGTGCAGAGCATTTTTTGAAGAAGATCAGTGGTGTTCAGAGTTGGTTCAAAGTTAGTCAGTGTTTAGGTTAGGTTAGGATAGGTTAGGTTAGGATAAGTTAGGTTAGGTTAGCTTAGGATAAGTTAGGTTAGGTTAGATTAGGTTAGGTTAGGATAGGTTAGGTTAGGTTAGGTTGGGACAGGTTAGGATAAGTTAGGTTAGGTTAGCTTAGGATAAGTTAGGTTAGGTTAGGTTAGGTTAGGTTAGGATAGGTTAGGTTAGGTTAGGTTGGGACAGGTTAGGATGGGTTAGGTTAGGTTAGGTTAGGTTCGGTAGGTTAGGTAAGGTTAGGTTAGGTTAAGTTAGGTAGTATTCGAGGTGTTTGATGGAGTTAGGTTAGGTAAGGATAGGTTAGGTTAGGTTAGGATAGAGGTGTTTGATGGAGTTAGGTTGGGTTAGGTTAGGTTAGGTTAGGTTAGGATAGAGGTGATTGATGGAGTTAGGTTAGGTTCGGTTAGGTGAGGTTAGGTTAGGTTAGGAATTAGGTTAGGTTAGGTTAGGTTAGGATAGACAGTTGGTCTGGAAAGAGATGATTTTCTACCTTGGATGTTACCCGCATTACATGGCGCCTGTCTGTCCTGAGTTGACGCAGGTGTTATGTTCTACCTTGGGTGTGAAGCGCATTACACCATGTGTTGGGGTGACCCACAATGAGTCTCTCAGAGCGAGGACAGTGCTTCTATTCGGAAATCGAGTAAATATTTCTACCATTGAGTGTGTTTTACCGACAAGAAAATAATGTTCGATTTTACGATAAAGTTTTCAAAACTAATTTGGAAATATCCAAAAATGGAGTCGTTCAAAGTAATTCTGGAGTACTCTAATGTATTTTGGAAGTGTTCCAATATATTTTAGGTTAGGTTAGGATAGGTTCGGCTAGGTTAGGTTAGGTAAGGTTAAGATAGGTTAGGTTAGGTTAGGTTAGGGTAGGTTAGGTTAGGTTAGGTTAAGTTAGGTTAGGCTAGGTTAGGTTAGGTTAGGTTGGGTTAGGTTAAGTTAGGTTAGGTTAGGTTAGGCTAGGTTAGGTTAGGTAAGGTTAGGTTAGGGTAGGTTCGGTTAGGTTAGGTTAGGTTAGGTTAAGTTAGGTTAGGTTAGGTTAGGCTAGGTTAGGTTAGGTTAGGATAATTTAGGTAAGGTTAGGTTAGGTTAGGCTAGGTTAGGATAAGTTAGGTTAGGTTAGGTTAGGTTAGGTTAGGTTATGTTAGGATAAGTTAGGTTAGGTTAGGCTAGGTTAGGGAAGTGTGTGTGTGTGTCTGTGTGTGTGTGTGTGTGGGGGATGTGGGATGTGGGTGATGTGGGATGTGGGTGTTGTTGTCGAACTAGAGATACCGAAAAGACGTTATAAGTGGGTTGTTTTTGTGACTTTTTCTGATGTAGTGTGGCCCCTTATTAACTTTAATGAACTAAAAGGGTTAAAACGAGAAAAAAATGGGGGGTGTGGGTGTTGTGACTTTCTGATGAAATTAGATAAAACGAGAAAAAATTGTGGGTGTTGAGGGTTGTGGGTGTTGTGGGGTGTGGGTGTTGATCTTAGTTTATGGTGATTTTGGTGGTGTTTTGAGTGTATTCAGTGGTGTTTTAGTATTCAGTGGTGTATTTGGGAGTACTCAAATGGTGTTTTTGGAAGTGTTTCAGTGTTGTTTGGAAATGTTCAAAGGTGTTCAAAGGTGTTTTGAGTGTGTTCAAATGTTGTTTTTTGAAGGTGATCAAGGGTGTTCAAGGGTGTTTTGAAGGTGTTCGAAGGTGTTTTGAGGTTATTCAAAGGTGTTTTGAGTGTGTTCAAATGATTATGAGAGTGTTTTGAATGTGTTCAAAGGTGTTTTGAAGGTGTTCAAAGGTGTTTTGAAGGTGTTGAAGGGTGTTTTGAGTGTATTCAGTGGTGTTTTAGTATTCAGTGGTGTATTTGGGAGTACTCAAATGGTGTTTTTGGAAGTGTTTCAGTGTAGGTTAGGTTAGGTTAGGGCAGGTTCGGTTAGGTTAGGTTAGGTTAGGTTAAGTTAGGTTAGGTTAGGCTAGGTTAGGTTAGGGTAGGTTAGGTTAGGGTAGGTTAGGTTAGGGTAGGTTAGGTTAGGGTAGGTTAGGTTAGGATAAGTTAGGTAAGGTTAGGTTAGGTTCGGTTAGGTTAAGTTAGGTTATGTTAGGTAAGGTTAGGTTGTGTTAGGTTAGGATAAGTTAGGTTAGGTTAGGTAAGGTTAGGTTAGGTTAGGTTAGGTAATGGATAGGTTAGATTATGTTAGGTAAGGTATGTTAGGTTAGGTTAGGTAATGGTTAGGTAAGGTTAGGTAAGGTTAGGTTAGGTTAAGTTAGGTTAGGGTAGGTTCGGTAAGGTTAGGTTAGGTTAGGTTAGGTTAGGGCAGGTTCGGTTAGGTTAGGTTAGGTTAGGTTAAGTTAGGTTAGGTTAGGCTAGGTTAGGTTAGGGTAGGTTAGGTTGGGGTGGGTTAGGTTAGGGTAGGTTAGGTTAGGGTAGGTTAGGTTAGGATAAGTTAGGTAAGGTTAGGTTAGGTTCGGTTAGGTTAAGTTAGGTTATGTTCGGTTAGGTTAAGTTAGGTTATGTTAGGTAAGGTTAGGTTGTGTTAGGTTAGGATAAGTTAGGTTAGGTTAGGTAAGGTTAGGTTAGGGTAGGTTAGGTAAGGTTAGGTTAGGTAAGGTTAGGTTAGGCTAGGTAAGGTTAGGTTAGGTTATGTTAGGTTAAGTTAGGTTAGGGTAGGTTAGGTAAGGTTAGGTTAGGTAAGGTTAGGTTAGGTAAGGTTAGGTTAGGCTAGGTAAGGTTAGGTTAGGTTATGTTAGGTTAAGTTAGGTTAGGGTAGGTTAGGTTAGGTAAGGTTAGGTTAGGTAAGGTGTGTGTGAATATCTTGGTTACAGTGATTTTAGTGGATTTGAGATGCATTTGTGGATGTGAAATGTGATTTTTTTGTGTGTGTGTGTGTGTGTTCAGAAGAGGTGTGTTGGGAGATGGGTGAGTTGATGTGAAGAAATGCGGGTGAGATGGAGAGGGGTATGGGGAGGGTTGTAATTAGAAATATGGAGAGATTTTACTGAATATAAAGGTAATGTGTGAATATTTTAAAAAGAAATTATAGAATTGAAAAGTTATGATATATTGGAAAAGAATGGAGGGGGTGTTGAAAACATATCGCAATAGTTGGGTAGTTGATGCGAGTATAATATTAATTTATGTGGATACAAGGAGGTGGGTATGGAGAGGATTTTATTAGAATTTTAGTAGTAAAAAGAAGGGGAAAAAAATGTGAATAAATTGGTAATTGATGAGGGATGTGGGTAATGTAGTCGAATTAGAGATACCGAAAAAAGATGATATAAGTGGGTTGTGATGAAATTAGTTTATTTGAAGGTGTTGAAGGGTGTTTTGATTGAATTCAGCGGTGTTTTAGTAGTAATCAGTGGTGTAATTGGGAGTACTCAAATAGTGTTTTTGGAAATGTTCAAAGGTGTTTTGAAGGTGTTGAAGGGTGTTTTGATTGAATTCAGCGGTGTTTTAGTAGTATTCAGTGGTGTAATTGGGAGTACTCAAATTGTGTTTTTTGGAAGTGTTTCATGGTGATTTTGGTGGTGTTTTGAGTGTATTCAGTGGTGTTTTAGTATTCAGTGGTGTATTTGGGAGTACTCAAATGGTGTTTTTGGAAGTGTTTCAGTGATGTTTGGAAATGTTCAAAGGTGTTCAAAGGTGTTTTGAGTGTGTTCAAATGTTGTTTTTGAAGGTGTTCAAGGGTGTTTTGAAGGTGTTCAAGGGTGTTTTGAAGGTGTTCGAAGGTGTTTTGAGGTTATTCAAAGGTGTTTTGAAGGTGTTCAAGGGTGTTTATGTGAGTATTCAAAGGTGTTTTGAAGGTGTACAAATGATTATGAGAGTACTTATGAAGGTGTTCAAATGATGTGCAAGAGTACTTATGAAGGTGTTCTGGGAGTATTCAGAGGTGATTTGGGGGTGTTCGAATGATGTTTTTGGAGTAATTCAGTGTTGTTTGGAAATGTATAAAGGTATTTTTTGTGAGTATTCAAATGATTTATGAGTGTGTTTTGAAGATGTTCAAAGTAAAAGTGCGTATTTAACTTCGTAATATGTAAAATTGTGAGTAGTGAATTTAACGAAAGTGGATGTGGTGACTTTCTGATGCATGTGTCCCCTTATTAACTTTAATGAACTAAAAGGGTTAAAACGAGAAAAATTGGGGGTTATGAGTGAAAATTGTGAGGTGTTGGTTGGAGTGTGAGGGTTTGGGAAGGTGGGTAAAAGGGTAGACAAGATTCAACCTGTGCGCGCGTGGTCCTTTTTAGTTCATTTAACTTAATGAGTGGAATACTGACGTCACTGACCGCCGAGTAAACACCCTTCATTAGACCTGTAGTATGCATGCCCCATAGGAGGAGTTCATTTGAATGCTTACCCCCAGAGGGGGGAATCCAAAAAACCTTGATCCAAGGAATTTCGAAAACCCCATAGGGGGGAATCCAAAAACTTGGTATTATCGAGAAATTTTGGGGTGGGAGTGAAAGTGAGAGGGGTAATCCAAAAATTTGATCCAAGGAGATGGAGACTTTGATTTCGAGAAAAACTTGATCCAAGGAGATGGAGAATTTCGAAAACCCCATAGGGGGGATCCAAAAAACTTGATCCGAGGAGATGGAGTCATGGTATTGTCGAGAAATTTTTTGGGGTTGGGGGGGTGAAAGTGGGAGGGTGATCCGAGGAAGTGGAGACTTTGATATTGAGAACCCCATAGGGGGGAGTATCCAAAACTTGTATTATCGAGAAAATTTGGGGATGGGGGGTGAAAGGAGGGGTACCCAAAAACTTGATCCGAGGAATTGGAGAATTTCGAAAAACTTGATCCGAGGAGATGGAGACTTTCGAAACCCCCATAGGGTGGAATCCAAAAACTTGGTAATATCGAGAAATTTTTGGGATTGGGGGGTGAAAGTGAGAGGGGGAACCTCAAAAATTTGATCCAAGGAATTGGAGAAATTCAAAACCCTTGATCCAAGGAGATGGAGACTTTTCGAAACCCCCCATAGGGGGAATCCAAAAAATTTGATCTGAGGAGATGGAGTCTTGGTATTATCCAAAAAAACTTGATCCGAGGAGATGGAGAATTTCGAAAACCCCATAGGGAGGAATCCAAAAAACTTGATCCGAGGAGATGGAGAATTTCGAAAACCCCATAGGGGGGAATCCAAAAACTTGATCCGAGGAGATCATAAGAAAAAAAAAAATTCGAGGCGCGGGGGCGATCCGGACGACGCTGCAGAAGGCGCAGCAGAAGGTGCGGGCGGGGCGCGCGGGGCGGCGGGGCGGCGGGCGGGCGCGCGGGCGGGGCGCGCGGGGCGGGTGCGCGGGCGCGCGGCGCGACGGCGGGGTCGCAAGGCGGGGGGTCGTGGGGGTGGGGGTATTGGTTGGGGGGTCAAGGGTGAGGTAGTCTCGAGGGCGAGGTCATGGTCAAAACCGGAAGTAACACCTAGGTGTGAAAAGGTGACCCTCCAGCTGCTGGTCCTAGACCGGAAGGGATGTCTCTGTAGAAGGCCCAAACCGGAAGAGACCTCCCAGTGGAAGGCCCTAAACCGGAAGGGATGCCCCTGTAGAAATTATGACTACTTATATATATATATATATATATATATATATATATATATATATATATATATATATATATATGTATATATGTGTGTGTGTGTCGTGCCGAATATGTAAAATTGGTCAATTAGCAAGAACTCATTTAAAATTAAGTCCTTTCTGAAATTTTCTCTTATAAGTTTAAAGATATGTTTTTTTCATTAATGTTAAAGTTTTTAATTTTGCACCAAAAGAATCTTAGAAAACTTACCTAACCTTATTATGACAAGAAAAATTTATTTTAGCCTAACCAAACTAAATATATTTTAGATTTGTTTACAATAATTTAATACTAAACAAACACAGTGAAATATATTTTTTTCGTTAGGTTCAGAATGATTTTGGCGAAATTATTGCATACACAAATTTTTGCTTGTCCTATATGGCAAAATGAGCGTTGCTATTTAAGCCAAGATCGCAAGTTCTGCCTATTCGGCACGACATACATACATTATATATATATATATATATATATATATATATATATATATATATATATATATATATATATATATATAATGTATATATGTATAATGTTACAATAATAAATTATAATTACCTTTGTACATCTTTAAATCTTAAAATAATAAATTATAATTTCATTCATGACCCTACCATAAACAGGATACATTCCTGACACCACTGTGTCACAGTACATGATATAATAACTTATAAGTAACATCTCTATACATATACATCATACACTGGATCACACGACAGTTCATCCTACCACACAGGGTACAGTCCTTCCTCAGTATCACCCCTGCGTTTCTCCTCAGAGACCAACAAGTTACTGACACCCAGTGTCACACTACTATCTTATCTTTCTTCAGTGTCACACGACACTACAGTCTCTCAGTGTTACACTACGCCCTTTTCTTACATCAGTGCCACACACTGTCTCTTCCTCCAGTGTCACACTCCGACCCTATCTTCTTTTAGTGTCACACTGCTCCATCACGACTTGCTACAGGTGGTCAAATACTGCTTCTAAGGCCACACTATGGTGGTCAGGTGAATACTGTCTCTTGCCAGTATACCGTAAAATGGTCAAATAAGTACCATCCACTGCCAGTAGATCTATAGCATAAGGTGGTCAGGTATGTACTAAGACCAGTAGGTATACACCATAAGATGGTCAGGCGAATACTGATTCTAAAGCCGGCTCTGCAGTTCCCACATTGGGTTTTGACGTACCCATGGAACTGCAGGCCGGCAGGTTAACAATTTATCCCCTAGTTTGGCAGGAGGCCGCCACACCGCTCATCACAGGAGCCCACTTTGACACCTCGTCACTTACCATGACTCGATGTTGATTCCCTGTCAGGTATTGTATGATCCATTGTAGTGCTTTTCTTATTATGCATGACTGATCTTCTATCTTTTGCATTAATCTCTTGTGAGGAACTGTGTGGAAGGCCTTCTTGCAGTCGAAGAAAATGCAGTCTACCCACCCCTCTCTTTCGTGTCGTGCTTCTGTTACCTTGTCACAAAACTCCAATAAGTTTGTGACACAGGATTTCCCTTCCCTGAAACTGTGCTGGTTGTTGTTTATGAGCTTGTTCCTCTCTAGGTGCTCCACCACTCTCCTTTTATCTTCTCCATGATTTTTCATAGTATACACGTCAGTGACACAGGTCTGTAGTTTAATGCCTCATGTCTGTCTCCTTTCTTAAAAACCGGGACTATATTTGCTGTCTTCCATACCTCAGGTAGTTACCCAGTTTCAATGGATGTGTTGAAGATTGTTGTTAATGGGACACACAGCTTCTCTGCTCCCTCTCTAAGGACCCACAGAGATATGTTGTCCAGTCCCATTGTCTTTGAGGTAGCAAGTTCACATAGCTTCTTCACCTCCTCCTCGGTTGTGTGTATGTCATGCAGCACGTGTTGGTATATCCCATATTGGTGTTCTACCCCCCTCCCCACCTATTCTGATTTCCCAGAGTCCTTTCTGTCTCCACTGTAAATACTTCTTTAAATCTCCTGTTGAGCTCCTCACATACTTATTGGTTGTTTCTTGTGAGCTCCCCACTTTCCTTCCTCAACCTTATTACCTGGTCCTTGACTGTTGTTTTCCTCCTGATGTGGCTATGTAACAGCTTCGGGCTAAACTTGGCTTGCGATGCTCTGTCGTTTTCGAACTGACACTGGGCCTCCCTCCTCATCTGTGCATACTCATTTCTGGCTCTTCGACTAATCTCTTAAAGTTCTGAAGCTCCGGAGTGTCCATAACCCTAGCTCTTATAAGCTAAATAATGTTGAACTTAGCCATACATATTGCGAAAAGGACTTGGGGTAAGCAGCAACCTTAAATCAAGACAGCAGTGCGTAGGCGTGCGTAATAAGGCAAATAGATTACTGTGATTTATATCAAGATGTGTAAGCAACAGAAGTCCAGAGGTCATACTGCAGCTTTATTCATCATTAGTAAGGCCTCACCTAGATTATGCAGCTCAGTTCTGGTCTCCATATTACAGAATGGATATATATTCGTTCGAAAACATTCAACGTAGAAAGACTAAGTTAAATCTTCTGTATGAAGAAAGATTGAAGTTCCTTAAATTACATTCACTTGTAAGACGAAGAATAAGGTTAGACATGATCGAAGTGTATAAGTGGAAGATGGGTGTTAACAAAGGGGATAAAATAAGGTTTTGAGGATATCCCTCCAAGAGAGAACCCGCAATAATGGATTCAAATTAGATAAGTTTAGATTTGGAAAGGATGTAGGAAAGTACTGGTTTGGAAATAGAATAGCTGATGAGTGAAACAGTGTGCCTAGTAGGATTATCGAAGCTAAAACCTTGGGTAGTCGTAAATTTAGGTTGGATATAAATACATGAGTGAGAGGGGTTGGATTTGAGTGGGTCTTACACATGAGTAAATAGAATTATCAAAGCTTATTAGCGTTTATTTTGTTAATGGGTTGGATTTGTGAAGGACCTGCTTAGTATGGGCCAACAGGCCTATTGCACTGTTCCCCCTTTCTTATGTTCTTTATTTTCCTGGGTCCTTTGTCTTGTGTAATTTTTCCATTCTCTAGTGCACTTAGTTTTTGCCTCTCTACACCTTTGGGTGAACCAAGGGCTCGTCCTGGTTTTCCCATTATTTCTGTTGCCCTTGGGAACAAACTTCTCCTCTGCCTCCATGCATTTTGTTGTTACGTAGTCCATCATTTCGTTTACTCATTTTCCTACTAATTCTCTTTCCTACTGAACCTCATGCAGGAAGTTCCTCATGCCTGTGTAGTCCCCCCTTTTGTAGTTTAGCTTTTCCCATCCGACTCCTGTTACCCTTTCCACTGTCCGAGCTACTCGAGGTGAATACGAAGTCAAGTCTTGCTAGTTCATCCTCACCTCTCTCTGTGGTAGTGTCCCTAGCATTAGAAATCTTCGGTATGAGGAAAAACTGAAGTCCCTTGGAAATAAATGGTATAAAATGCCGACACAATGGAAATATAAACATTTAAGTAGTATAATATTATCCTTTATTTACAACGTTTCACCCACGCAGTGAGCTTTATCAAATCACAAACAGATCTACCTGAGTAAAAGGTATATGAGTATTTATAGGATTTAGTCAGGTAGAGAATGCTGGGTCAGGTGGACAATGCTGCATGTGACAATCTTCCGTGTAGGGTGATAGAATCTAGAACCTTGGGTAGCATTAAAAAGAGATTGGAAAGAAATTTCCTGGCAAGGGATTCAGCTATGTTATAGAAGCCGTTGTTCTGGTTGAAATTGTTGGATATACAGATAAGTGATAATTCCAGGATTCTTCAGTATTGAGTGCTGTGTTCTCTGGCAATGAGTCTTGTGTTTCTGTAGTTGATTAAGTGCTTGTATGAATTTTGGTGTTGAACACAGGCATCCCCTGGATCGAAATAAATGGTATAAAATACCGACACAATGGAAATATAAACACATATGCAGTATAATGTGATCCTTTATTGACTACGTTTCGCCCACACAGTGAGCTTTTTCAAGTCACAAACAGATCTACCTGGGGTGGAAGGGACGCGAGTATTTATAGTCAGGTTCAGAATGCTGAGGTCAGGTGGAGAATGCTGCATCTGATGAAGTACCGAGTGGGGTTATAGAGTCTAAAATCTTGGGTAGCTTGGAAAGGAGATTGGATAAGTTTGTGAGCAGCACTGTAGAAGGTCTGCTGTAAATTCATCCTGGCCTACATGTTCTCTTGGTCCCAGCCCCAGGATGAATCTTACGATTTTGTTCTGGGTGATTTGCAGTTTATCTTTCAGTTTTTTTGTCAAGGCAGAGTACCATGAAGAGCAAGCGTAATCCATATGGCATTGTATAAGGGCTAGACATAGGGTCCTGCGAGCCTCAGTAGGTAGACACTGTGCTTGTCTATACAGGAACTTCAGTCTGGCATTCGCTTTCTTTACTACACTGTTCCCTATCAATTCTCCTGACATGCATGGGTCAAAGGGGATTCCCAGATATTTTACTGATGAAACCAAAGTGATGGGCTCCCCATTACATTGAACATTAAAATTATTTACCCTTCTCAGTTTATGTTTCGTTCCAAAGAGAATGGCTTCAGTTTTCCCTAGGTGTAATGATAGTTTGTTGTCTACTAACCATTTGCTGCAGGACTCCAGTTCCAGTGTTAAAACATTAGCAATATCTTGTGGGTCTTTACCTGTCACTAACAGAGCACTGTCATCTGCATACAGTAGGAGTTTGCACTTGACACTGATAGGCATATCATTGACATAACATAAGAATAATAAGGGACCCAGAATACTACCTTGGGGAACTCCACATGTTATCGGCAGGGGTTCTGATTCCGTTTTGTTGATTTTGACTATTTGTCTCCTGTTGCTAAGGTAGGACTTAAACCAGTCTACAGAACCTATACCGATAGCTTGAAGTTTCTTACATAATATATTGTGGTTGACAGTATCGAAGGCCTTTTGCAGGTCTAAGGTTACCATACCTATGAGGTTCCCTTTTGACATTTCAGTTCTCAGGTAATCCATCAGATTAATAAGGGAGGTATCGGTTGAGTAGGATCTTCTAAAGCCCGATTGATAGCTATGGAGAATGCTGTTGTCATTAAGGTACTTAACTACTTGAGAATACACCGCCCTCTCCAGAATTTTAGATATTATACTGAGTATACTAACAGGTCTATAGTTGCTTACATCAGACCTATTATTTTTCTTGAAGATAGGAGTAACTCTGGCCTCCTTGAACCCCTCCGGTACGGTATTAGTGGTGATTGATAGATTTATTATGTGAGCAATAGGGATTGACAGTTCAGAAGCACCATCTTTTAGGAACTTAGACGGGATGTTATCAGGGCCTGTGCTCTTAGTTGGGTTTAACCTGCTTAGTTCTTTTTGAATGAAGTCATGAGATACACTTACTAGTTGACAGCTGTTTGGGGTTATCCCTTTATTGGTATAGTATGTTTGAAACTTATCAGAGTCTGTGTTAAAGGTATTTGATGCAGCTGGTAGTTTACTTACTAGTGTTGATGCAACAGATGTGTAGTAGGAATTAAAGCAATTTGCCACCTTAGATGTTTCGTGGCATACCTCATTATCGATAGTGAGTACTATGTTAGACCTATCTACTGGCTTATGGCTATACCCCAACTGTTTTAGTTGTTGCCAGAGCTTTCTGGGGTTATGCTTATACTCTTCAATTTTTGAGCAGTAGTGCTTTGCCTTTGCTCCTTTTATAAGCCTCTGTACTCTGTTCCTCACCCTTTGGAATTCATTTAGTGCTGCAATATCCTGTCTGTTTGCTTTAAATCTTTTTAGCAGCTGGTCTCTGAATTTCATATTATCTAATATCTCAGTAGTCATCCAGGGTTCAGTTCTTCGTTTAATCCTAACCTCTTTAACTGGTGCAATATTATTAAGAATGGTAGTGAACATTGTTTTGAATTTTTCCCAGGCATCGTTTACGTCCGTGCAACTTGTCATCTCTGTCCAGTCACAATTGTGTAGCCTATTTACCAGTGTTTCTTTACTGTAGTTTCTAGTTGACCTCATTTTTATTGTCCTGTGTAGGCCTATCCTATCCCTAGTGATTTTCCTGGTGCAGTAAATGATGAAATGATCACTAAGACCTGTGGTAATGACGCCTGACTGACTAATGTTCTCAGCGCGGTTACAAAGTATGTGGTCAATTAGGGTGGCTGAGAACTGTGTGATCCGGGTTGGTGTATTAATTAGTTGGGTGTAGCTATTTAATCCTAGAATTTGCTTATACCTTTTGCATAGCCCGTTATTTTGCTGCTGAAAACAGATATTGAAGTCGCCCAGTATTATTGTCTCGCAATTGTTTTCAACTCCGGACAAGACTCTGGAAAAGTCTTCTAAGAACTGGTCCTGGGTAGGAGGGCGGTAACTAGTTCCTACTAAGATGGGTTTGGTCTTGGGAAGCAGCACTTCAAACCATAGAATCTCCAATTTATTGTTATTTAAATTAGGTCTTGGGTTGTAAGCTAAGTCATTTCTAATGTAGGCACATACTCCACCACCCTTTCTGTTCCTATCTAAGCGTTTTATATTGTAACCTTCTATTTTGACCTCGTCGTCAGTCACCGTATCATCCAACCAAGATTCAGAGATGGTTATAACTGCCGCCCTAATTTTGTTAGCTAGAATCCTAATCTCTGCCAATTTAGGAAGAAGTGATCTTGCATTGACATGAATAAAGTGAAGGCCTGTTTTCATAAAACAATTATAATCATCAGTATATGGTAATGGGTCATTTGTATTAAAATTAGGTAAATCAATGTCATCACTGCTAAAGGGTAACTGTGCCAAAGTGCATTTGTTACACACAAAATGAATTCTGGCACCATTGCTATAATTGTACATACATCCATCATGCACCCACCCCTTACACATTTTACATAAGGTGCCTTTTCTGTTTTTCATGCGTACTTTAGTACAGTGTATGCACCTGTTTGGTAGTGTTTGAGATAATAATGGCTGTATTGTCTCACATTGACCTATGTATGCATTACATATGGAGTTAAGGTTATCATCCCTAGCTACTAGACCGTCATTATCGCCGTCATTTATCTGTCTGTTTTGCCTCTGCACAATAGTTTGAGGTCCTGGATTAATTTGGATATCACCACTTAAGAGCGCTACAATAAGAGCTGTGTGCCACTGTTTTTGTTTGGGTATGCGGTGTTGCCATACCTTGCGGCGATAGTGAGGTTTACTTTTCTGGTAGGATGGCAACTGTTGGGCTTTTACTGTCCAGGGCGCTGTTACTCCATTCACCTTTTCCAGCCCCCATGACTGATTTCTTTCTTCATGGAATTGAAGAAGAAATATAAATATAATTATGGCAGCCTGTACCCCTCTAATGCCTGCCATTTTTCACTCTTCGCTCTTTTACTCATATACAATAATATTTATTTCTCTTTTCCAGTCCCTAGTACACTTAGTATCTGTTTTAGCAATCACACTGAATTACTAGTAAAATTTCCTCTTCAAAACCCTCTTCACTGCTCACTTTTCCCTTAACTTCACAAAACCCTTACAGTTAACCCCTTATTACACACTCCCCTACCCACCTCACTTCACAGTCTGGCTTCACCAATTAACTTCTAACTCCTTTCCATTCTGGTAGACCAGAAAGGTTTAATCAATGGTTTTATCCTTCCAAATCCCCCTCAATTCCATTTATCGGGGGTTGTGTCGTGTTGTTGTCTCCTGACCTGTTCTGCTGACTCAGCCATTTTTAAAACGCTGAGGGGAGTAACGCCACCTACAACCTGACTTTCCTTGAGTTTATAGATATATTTGGCTTTTTCTGCTATGATTCTCTCACTGTACACTGGTCAGCTGAATATAGGTCAGCTACTAAAACATTAACCTTGACTATTTAACTATTCACTTCTTTCCCACGACTGGCACTGAGGGATAACCGTCCTATACCTTGGAGTTTTGTACTGTTGATTTGACGATGTCTCCTGTGTTTCCCTCTCGTTAGCACTGGTACAGGTGATATGATGGTGGTACAGATATGATGCTACTGTCAACAGATGAGCGTCAGCAAAGATGAGAATTTCACTTCGCTAGTTGTACGTCTGGCAGTAGCGGCTGTTTGGATGCCGGTCAGACATGTTTATAGGCTCAATTCTTTCCCTCGTTTGGCACTAAAGAAAAAAGTCCTACAGACCTGTCATTTCCTTGGAGATTTAGTTGATCAGGTTTTCTGCCATGTTGTCTTCCCGTTAAACACTGGTGCAGTTGATATGGAGGTCAGTTATTTCATTGTAGTGGAAAACGTCTCGTGTCTGGTTCACGTCTGGCAGCAGGTCTGGTACTTGAATGCCGGTCCCTCTTCTGTCATATTTAGTCCATTTCGTTGTCGTCACCGTCAGTTTTTATGTCACTATAGTTTACTTGCATGTTGTTGCAGCAGTACTTGCAAATTTGGCCATCACTGGAGTTCGGATAAGCCCAGGGGACGGCAAGATATAGGAGCAGCCTTGTTACTGCTTGATGCGGCTGCAGCTGCAGCTACTACTCTACTTCAGTTCAACGTACGTTCTTACTTTACAATTAGACACCTACTGACCGAGCTCCTTGAAGCAGAGAGGCCAGATATTGTTTTGCTAAACAGTACCTGCCTCAAAGCCCCTCAACGCATCCGCCATTATGGTTATACTGCACTACAGTCCCCCTATGATCCCCACGATGGGGTTTCCATCCTTGTCAATTCCAACATAAAACAGGAATTTCTCCCAATCCCTTTTTTTCACCAACACTGTCTTGCAGTCAGAATACACACCCACCTTGGTCCCTTTATCTTTTTCACCACCTATACTCGCCCAAACACCATTCTCAACATACACGACCTTTCCTTAGTCTTCAACTACACCAACACACCAACATACCTACTAGCTGACATGAATGCCAAACACACCGCCTTTCATCACGCCAGTAACAACCAACTTGGTCTCCAATTACTCAACTTCACAAACCATAAACACCTAATTCATCTTGGCCCAGACTTCAATACCTTCTACAACCACACGGGCCAAGGCAAACCAGACATCATTCTGGCAAACCGAGAGATAAGAGATAAGATTTCGTTCGGATTTTTAACCCCGGAGGGTTAGCCACCCAGGATAACCCAAGAAAGTCAGTGCGTCATCGAGGACTGTCTAACTTATTTCCATTGGGGTCCTTAATCTTGTCCCCCAGGATGCGACCCACACCAGTCGACTAACACCCAGGTACCTATTTGCTGCTAGGTGAACAGGACAACAGGTGTAAGGAAACGTGTCGAAATGTTTCCACCCGCCGGGAATCGAACCCGGGCCCTCCGTGCGTGAAGCGGGAGCTTTAGCCACCAGGCCACCGGGCCACCCTCAACGCATCCGCCATTATGGTTATACTCAGCTCTCTATTTCAACATTACATTTCACCTGGCCCTATTACAGGCTCTGATCACATCCCAGTCATCTTACACATCTCCTCCAACCCTATCCTCATTCCAACCACACCTTCCTTCTCCTACAAGAACGCTGACTGGGATGCTTTCAAACAACACATAGACAATATTAACCTCACCTATGACTACAACAACAAACCCATCTCTAACATCGATACTCAACTTGATCTCATCCAGGACACCATTACACAAGCAGCCAACATCGCAATACCAAAGAAAACTCACACCACTCGTTATTCCTTCAAACCGTCACTCAGAACAAGAAGACTAATTATCTGCTACCACAACAGATTTAGATTTTTTAGATTTTGCCACCGAAGTGGCTAGTTTATTGTGCACTCCATATCCATCCTGTGGACGGTAGCGCGAGAGCATATGGATACACAAAAGGCCTAGGAACTAGGCCCCAAAGGGTTAACAGGAATACATATGGATTTATATCTACATATCTATAGTTCACTTATCTGTTACAAGCAAATTTAGGAAATTTGCTTAGTATATCTGGTATCTTATTTTCATTAATAAGATATCTTGACATGTCACATAGGTTATTATACTGTCTGTCTCTGTATTCCTCAATAAGTGGACAATTAAGCACATAGTGTTCAAGAGAGTGACCATATGCCTGATCACATAATTTACATTTAGTTTGATCATCATCTGTGTGTCTCCCAAACAGCTTCCTCTACAACACACATAGATTTAATCAAGTCCGATTAGATCTCACTTACCTTAGAAACGATATTTTACGCAGCCTAGACCAAGACCACAACAATCACTGGTCACAACTCATACAACAAGCAGACAAACAGCGTATTAAAAACACTAAAGCCTTCTGGAACTTTATCAAAAAAATCAGAGGCACAACTCCCACCAACAAATTCAAACACATCACCCACAACAACACACACATCTCAGACCCGCAGGCTGCTACCAATATCTTCAAACATATCTGGGAGAACATCTTCCACCCTCACCCTCCTCACCCTAACGTTATTCAACACATTCAGAACATAGAACACTGGAACACTGCACACACACAAGAAACAACACAAGACAGCCACATACATCTAGACTCTCTTACCTCCTCCCAAGAACTCGACACTCCTTTCACCAACACAGACATTAAAACTCTCCTCAGACACCTTCCTCCCAAGGCACCTGGTGTCTCTGGCCTAAACCATATTATCCTGAAACACCTTCCTGACTCTATCATTACTGCCTACACAAACCTCCTCAATGCCTCCCTTGCCTCTGGATACTTCCCTTCCCTCTTCAAAGCTGCTACTGCTATCCTCCTTCCTAAACCCAATAAAGACCACTCTGACCCTAGAAACTATCGCCCTATCAGCCTCCTCGAAACTTTAGGAAAACTCTTTGAAAAACTCATCAATCATCGCCTTCGCTGATACCTGGAACACAATTCTCTACTTTCTGATGGCCAGTTTGGCTTCAGAACACACAGATCCACACAGGATGCCATTAACATCATTCTCAACTACATCCACATCAACACAAAACAAAGAAACAGGACAGCCCTGGTTGCAAAAGACGTTGAAAAAGCCTTTGACACTGTCTGGCACGAAGGGCTCAAGTACAAACTCTGCACTAACTTCAACCTGCCTCTCACTACTCGTAAACTCCTCTGCAACTTCCTAGACGGCCGTACCATGAGAATCAAATTTCAAGGCTGTTACTCTGACTACTTCACACTAAAAGCCGGAGTACCCCAGGGATCTGTCCTCTCCCCTACCCTCTACATTTTATACACTAACGACATCACACTAGCCTATGCAGACAACTTATCACTCATGCCAATATAGATACACTCACACACAAAACACAAAATGAGGTCGACAGGATAGCCATCTGGGAACAAAAATGGAGGATCAAAACCAATGCAGCTAAATCCAGCATTACGTATTTTAACTACAGGAAACGTGATCCTCCATTACCTGTCGAGCTCAGAACAGCTGACACCCGCACTTACATCCCCATCACACAATCTGTCACTGTCTTTGGCGTTAATCTTGACTACCTTCTTCGTTTACACGGACACATTCACTCAAGGCATGCAATAACTAGTAAGGCCCTTGCGGGCCTCTACAAGCTGAAACATGCCTCTCAACGCACCAAACTACACCTCTACAAATCCCTAATTCGTCCTCTGATAACTTACTCTCCTCTAGCTCTCTCTCTTGCAGCAAAAACAAACTTACTTAAACTGCAGCGTGTCCAGAACAAGGCGCTGCGCTGGGTGCTCGATGTCAGGTGGGAAGACTTCGCCACAAGGGAGTCTCTCCATGCGCAATTAGACATCACTGCGCTGAATCTGTACTGGAAGACGTTCAGTGACAGACAGATAGACAAACTTGAGACACGACATGACTACTGGACCACTCTCCTTGATGAAGACATTCGCAGACCCACAAACCAACACAACCTTTTCTACTCCTTGCATGATCCTGCTCCAAACCCTATTTACAAATAACCGTGGATTCACTGACAGGTACCTTCTATGACAGGTACCATTTTCTGACCCACGTTCGCCTTAGCTTTTGGGTTAAGACATGGCCCAGTTCTACACTCCTCTCTAGCCCTAAACGTCGCATGTCCCTTCCTCCTCGCTCACCCCACTGGAGTCCTAACAGAAGAGCCTGAATTTCTCTTCTCAATATCTGTCCCACGATCGCCTTCGCTGCTGGGTTAAGCCCTGGCTCTGTTTCTACGACTAAGAACACTCCTCTCCAGCACTATTCTTCGTCTGTCCCGTCTTCCCCGCTCTTCCCATTTGGGATCTTACCTGAACTTTCGTTCGTTCGTTCGTTCACCCCAGGTAGATCTGTTTGTGACTTGAAAAAGCTCACTGTGTTGGCGAAACGTAGTCAATAAAGGATCACATTATACTGCATATGTGTTTATATTTCCATCCCCTGGATCGTCAGATCTACCTGCGTACTGGTGTTCTGAAATACGTGTTTGGAGGTCTCTGGATGTTTCGCCGACGTATAATTTGCGGCAATCATTACAAGGGATTGTGTATACCCCTGCAGAGGATTGAAGCTTATCCTGTCTTTTACTGGTAATGTCCTTGATGGTGGTGGATGGATACTTGGAACGAGTTACTGGAAAAGATGTTGGAAACGTGTTTGGCAATGGTGGGGAGGACTATGTATCTCTTCTCGGCAGTGTTTTCTCTGGGTGTGTTAACGATGTTTAATGCCCGTCGTCTGCAGTCTCTAATGAAGTGACGAGGATAGTGAAGTTTAGAAAATGCTTGCTCAATAAGGGAGCACTCTTCCTAAAGGAACTCATTGCTGCAGATTCTGAGTGCGCGCAGGAAAAAGCCTATAATTACACCACGTTTAGTTTTGGTGTGGTAGTGAGAGAAGAAGTGGAGAAGGTCGTGTTGGTTGGTATGTTTTCGAAAGACTTTAAAACGAAGTTCATGGTCAGGTTTGCAGAGAAGAACATCAAGGAAAGGAAAAGTGTTGTCGACTTCTTATTCTAGTGTGAACTGGATTGAGAGCTCGACTTGGTTGATCTTGTGTTATAGAGCTTGAACGTTGAAGCGTCTGGGAGTTATGATGAGAATGTCGTCAACATAACGGAGCCAGGTGACAGAAGAGGGAATAATAGTGGAAAATAGCTCGGCTTCCTCTTTTTAATACTACCCAAGGTTCTAGACTCTATCACCCTACTCGGAAGATTGTCACATGCAGCATTCTTCACCTGACCCAGCATTCTCTACCTAACTAAATCCTATAAATACTTGCGTACCTTTTATCCAGGTAAATCTGTTTGTACCTTGATAAAGCCCACTGCGTGGGTGAAACGTTGTCAATGAACAATCACATTATACTGCTTAAGCGTTTATATTTCCACTGAAGTCCCTTAAATTACGTTCGCTTGTAAGACGAAGAATGAGGGGAGACATGATAGAAGTGTACAAGTGGAAGATGGGTATTAACAAAGGGGATATAAGAACCTAAGAATAGAGGAACACTGCAGAAGGCCTACTGGCACATACAACGCAGGTCCTTATCAAAACCACCCCTACCCTAAACTACCCAAGAATTTACTCCCGTACCCGTGACACCAATCAAAACCAGCCCCTCCCACCCATATATCTGTCCAATCTCTTTTTAAAGCTGCCCAAGGTCCTAGCCTCGATCATCCTACTCGGAAGAGCGTTCCACACATCCACAACTCTGTTTGAAAAACAGTACTTACCGATGTCCTTTCTAAATCTAAATTTACCTAACTTAAATCCATTATTTCTGGTTCTTAGCTGATTCAACACCCTCGGTACTTTATTAATATCACCTTTGTTTATTCCCATCATCCACTTATACACCTCGATGATATCTCCCCTCATTCTACGCCTCTCCAGAGAGTGGAGATTCAAGGCTTTAAGTCTATCTTCATACGGGAGATTCCTTATACAGTAAATCATTTTAGTCATTCTTCTCTGTATGTTCTCTAATGAGTCTATATCCATCCTGTAGTAAGGAAACCAAAACTGAGCAGCATAATCTTAATTTGCTCATGTCACTTTCCTTTAATAAACTGTCGTCAACTTTTGGACTTCTGTTACTTACTTCTTGAAATAAATCTTAGTAATCTGTTAGCTTTGTTGCGCACACTTAGGCACTGCTGTCCTGGCTTTAGATTTCCACTTACCATGACTCCCAAATCTTTTTCACATTCTGTATGATCAGGTTCTACTTTATAGCTTCGAGGGTTTATTTTCATTATCCACATTGAACTTCATCTGCCATTTTTCAGACCAAGACATTAATTTTTCCAAATCCTGGAGTTCATTGGTATCCTCCTCAGAATAAATCTTACGGCCTATTTTTGTATCATTAGCAAATTTGCTGATGTCACTTGTAATTCCTTCATCAAGGTCATTAATGTAAATTATGAACAACAGATGGCCTAAAACTGATCCCTGTGGAATGCCACTAATGACTAATCCCCATTCAGAATTGACCCCATTAATGGAAACTCTCTGCTTTCTGTTGTAAGCCATGCCTCTATCCATGCTAGAATTTTACCTCCTATACCATGAGCTGCCACCTTTCTTAAGAGTCTCTTGTGAGGTACTCTACCGAAGGCTTTAATAAAATCTAAATGAACAATATATTCTTTATCACTGTCTACTGCCTCAAATGTTCTATTGAAGAACGTCAGTAAATTTGTCAGGCAGGAACGACCTCTCGTGAACCCATGCTGAGATTCATTAATCAAATTGTGCTCTTTAAGGTGACTTCTAATAATGTCAACTATAATTGATTCTAATAATTTGCCTACTATAGACGTCAGGCTTGGCAATATAAACGTCAGGCTTATTGAACGGTAATTTGAAGGAATGAACTTATCCCCTGATTTAAATATGAGAACCACATTAGCCATCTTCCATATCTCTGCCACAACACCATTAAGAATGGACGCATTAAACACGCTCTTTAATAGCAGACTAAGCTCCGTCTTGCATTCTTTAAGTACCCTGGAAAACAATTCGTCGTGTCCCGGGAACTTATTTTGCTTCAGTTTGTCTATCTGTTTGATAACCATGTCCCTCGTGACAGTAATAATAATTAATTTTAATTAGGAACTGAATAATTGTTACTTTCTGGAATCTCATTTATGTCTTCCCATGTAAAAATTGGCAAAAAATAGTCATCAAGTAGGGAACACATTCCTTACCCGTCAGCTATCCATTCCCAATTTTCAGAGGTCCTACTTTTTCCTTCACCTTCGTCCTATAAATTTGAAAAAAACCCTTTTGGAGTAGTTTTTGATTCATTAGCAACACTAATTTCATAGTCACGTTTAGCCCTTTCTAATCCCCTTTTTTACTTCTCTTTTAAGCTGAACATATTGGTCAGTAAGGTTAATCTCTCCTCTTTTGATGCGTATAAATTCCCTTTTTCTCCCCTAATAGATGGTTTAGCCTCCTGTTAACCCATTTGGGATCGTTTTTATTAGACCTAACTTCCTTCTGGGGAATGCATATCTGGAGTTTATCTGGAGTTTATCTGGAGAGAGTTCCGGGGGTCAACGCCCCCGCGGCCCGGTCTGTGACCAGGCCTCCTTAGGTCAGTGTCCCAGGATGCGACCCACACCAGTCGACTAACACCCAGGTACCCATTTTACTGATGGGGAACATAGACAACAGGTGGAAAGAAACACGTCCAATGTTTCTACTCTGGCTGGGAATCGAACCCAGGCCCTCACCGTGTGAAGCGAGAGCGTTAACCACCACGAATGTATATACTCTAAACATAGATCCCTTCATAATCGTAAGTATAATCATCGTCAATAAAATAATTAGCTAGAATACTCCAGTCAAGATTAGACAGGTGTTTTTAAGTCCATTATAATCAGGGACTTTTACCGTATTATCATTATTCTCGTATTTCCAGTTAATGCTAAAAGTGATGGATTTGTGATCACTTGCGCCAAGCTCTGCAGCGATATCCAGATTATTTATGAGTGTTTCCTTATTTGACAAGACTTGGTCGAACAAATTATTACCCCTGGTAGGCTCTGTTACACACTGCTTCAGAACCATACCACGGGCGGGGATAGAACCCGCCCGTGGTATGGATAGAACCTGCTTCAGAAAACAGTCCTGAACTACTTCCATAAAGCCACTGGACTCCAAATTACCGGTCAAAGAAGTCCAGTCAATTTGACTAAAGTTAAAATCCCCTACTATCACTACGTTATTGTGTCTAGAAGCCCTAACAATTTCGTCCCAAAGAAGTCTCCCTCTATCGTGATCCAAACCTGGAGGTCGGTATATTACACCTGGAATAAGTTTTTCTTGACCGTCTACAAACTCTACCCAAACAAATTCAGTTACTAATCCATCTATTTTTATGCCTGTTTTTATGCAACAATTTATATATTCTCGTATTTATAGTGCAACTCCTCTCCCCTTCCCATTATATCTGTCCACATGGAACAACTTAAACCCTTGAATATTACACTCAGTGTGAGGGAAAAGTTCAATAGATAGGAGTAGCGATGGAGTATATAGTAACAATAGTTTCATTGCCGGCTACTTGTTAAGGTAGGGTAAGTCTAGCTCCCGCTATTCCTTCCCCTCCTTCTTCCCCTTCCCCCAAAGGTGACGTGTGGGGCTCCGGTCCAAACAGTAATCACTAGACTCACAGCTCCCAGCACTACTGTAAGTACATGCCTGCCTTGTATTCTAGTGGATTTATTGGTTGAAAGCTTCACTTTTGACCAATAATAAACTTAGTCCTTTCAGTCTTGCTCTAAGTTGACTGTTGTAATAATCACCACGTCTTTTAGGTATTGTACTTATCATGGAGAGTGATTCCTTAAGCAGTGGGTAACCTGTCTATCTCTCCAGCTTGGATGACAGAAAGGGTCACCTGCCAATCAACGAGTAGAATTGAAGGAGACGGACTAACGTTCTGAGATGTCCCAAATTTTGATTCACTTACCTGTTTGTGTATGCAAGTAGCAGGATATAACCCCTCATCATTGCAGTGGAGAAAACCTGCTTTCCTGTCATCTGGAAGGATTATTGAAAGCTAGAATATCTGTGAAGAATGAGCCGGTGGGTTGTCATCAACACCTGCGACCCCCCCCCCATCATCAGCAACGGCTACGATTTCAACAACACGCAGTGTCACCAACACCAGACACCCACGTTTTACATTTATATTAGCGTTGAATTCAGTCATCATTTATATTTTTCATTTTTCATTTTCTTTAATGTAGGATTAATACTTCATATTTAAGTGTTTTATATTTTATATTTTCTAAATAATAAAGTGTTTATGTTTGTCAGTTTTTATTCTTTTTCTATACATTAATTTTCCTGAGGAGGAGCCAGCCTTAGTAATACTGTCTGAAGTTGCTACAGGGCTGAGTAAGCCTTCACACTCAGCAGTCATATCCCGACTCTTTAAATCATACCGCGTTTCAGTTAATGCAATGACATCAAAGTTCCCAGCACATGCTACCAAACGTAGTTCATTAATCTTATTTCATGCACTTCGACTGTTAGCATAAAATACAGTAATATGTTTTTTCTTGCTGCACCTTTTTCCTATTCACTTTTGCTTTTACACAATTTCTGTAATTGTCATTACCCATTGTTACTCCATGACTGTAATTATAAAGATTCATATTATCAAAGCCTAAGTCAATACAGTGGACCCCCGGTTCACGTCATTAATCCGTTCCTGAGAGCTCATCGTAAAGCAAAATTATCGGAAAGCGAATCAATTTTCCCCATAAGAAATAATGGAAATCTAATTAATCCGTTCAAGACACCCAAAAGTATGAAAAAAAAAAAGGTTTTACCACATGAAATATTAAGTTTAATGCAATAGAATAATTACAATGGCAATAATAAAAATAGAATAAACACAATAGAATAATTGACACTTACCTTTAATGAAGATCTGGTGATGATTGATGGGATGGGAGGAGGGGAGAGTGTCGAAGTTTCTAATTTTTAGAAGGGGAATCCCTCTCCATTAGGACTTGAGGTAGTAAGTCCTTTTCCGGGGTTACTCCCCTTCTTCTTTTAATGCCACTAGGACGAGCTTGAGAGTCACTGGACTTCTGTCGCACAACATATCTGTCCATAGAGACCTGTACCTCTCGTTCCTTTATGACTTTCCTAAAGTGGTTCACAACATTGTCAGTGTACAGGTTGCCAACACGGCTTGTAGTAGCTGTGTCAGGGTGATTTTCATCAAAAAAGATTTGCACTTCAAGCCACTTTGCACACATTTCCTTAATCTTTGAAGTAGGCAACTTCCTCACTTTCTCAATCCCCTCCTCCGAAGCAGTTTCCTATTATCTCTTTCTTCATTTCAATAGTCATTAGCACCCTTGGTCTCGAAGGGTTGGCACTAGAAGCTTTCTTGGGGCCCATGGTGACTTATTTTGCAGAAACAAGCACCAGAAACAGTGATAATGTGGATAATATGGAATGTACCAAATGTATCCTAAGATGCGCTCACACTGGCTGGCTTGTAAACACTGGCACACATGGGGCAGTTCAGGCCACATAAGGACACGTCTTTTACGAATCGTATCGCGTACCGGGTTTTGTTATGGGAACCGGGGCAATATTTTGGTGATATAACGCTTCGGATACCGGATTTATCGGTTACCGGTGACTTCGCGAACCGGGGGTCCACTGTATATCCATGCTCATTATTTTCCATTTCTAAACCCATACCATGGATTTAGAAATGGAAAGCAAACCCTCTGTCTCCTACTCCTATCCTGTAAGAAGAAGGCCCTATCCATATACCTAACCTGGCTATCGCCAACAGCAACAATGTTTTTCCCTTAGTGTAGTTCGTCGTGACGTTCCCAGTAGTCGACTCACATTCATCGGGTAGCACAGTGAAGAGGCGGGGGCAGGAGCTATGAATCGACCTCTGCAACCACAAATAGGTGAGTACAAATGGGTGAGTACAGAGAATGCATTCGATGTCCGCACAACAGTTTCCACAGCAGTCTCTTTCTTGATGAAGACTGAGACACTTATGCAACAAATGGGAATCTTTATTAAAGAAACGTTTCGCCACACAGTGGTTTCATCAGTGCAATGCAAATCAGAAAGGTGTAAGGAGAGGAGTTTGAGGTAATCAGTCCCTCAGCCTGGAGTCGATGGTATATTGCAGGAATTTACACTATGTGGGGAGAAAAAGCCAGATCTCTGGACATTAGGATCACCGAACACAAAAATGCTTGCAGAAATGATTACTGTAAAAATGCGTGAGGCTAAACTAGTGATTAAAGAAGACGATTTAATACGGAGAAAATGCATAGAAGCTGCCCTAATTGCTGTCAGTAACACTATAAAGCAAAAGTCCGGTAGTTACAGTATCTCAAAATTGCTAATCAGCAGGATATTACCCATTCTGGAAACTGCTGTAACATGATGTCAGCAGGTCTCTCTGTAGCCATCCGTCTCACTACTATTAGTTCCACTACTACTACTACTACTGTGATGAATGGTTTTGAAAACCGAGAAGTTGAAGATTGAGACACTTATGCAGCATATGGGAATCTTTGATGAACATCAAAATGGTATACAATACCGACAGGTTGTTAGGTAAGACACATATGCAACAGTTAGACAACTTTATTCCGAAACGTTTCGCCTACACATTAGGCTTCTTCAGTCGAATACAGAAAGTAGGCAGGAACAGTAGAGATGTGAAGACGATGTAATCAGTCCATCACCCTTATGGAACTGAACTTCTCCAGGCCGAGGAACTGACAACCTCAAATTCTACGACTTTAAGGGTGATGGACTGATTACATCGTCTTCACATCTCTACTGTTCCTGCCTACTTTCTGTATTCGACTGAAGAAGCCTAATGTGTAGGCGAAACGTTTCGGAATAAAGTTGCCTAACTGTTGCATATGTGTCTTACCTAACAACATGGGAATCTTTATTGAGGAAACGTTTCGCCACACAGTGGCTTCATCAGTCCAATGCAAAGCAGAAAGGTATAAGGAGAGAAGGAGTTTGAGGTAACCAGTCCCTCCGTCTGGAGTGGATGTGTTCACTCCATCAGTCTTATAGTACTTCTACTACCAATACTACTACTATTACTACTACTGCTACTACCACTACTACCACTACTACCCACCCCACTTCACCTGACTCCTGCCACTATATATACGCGTTTCCTTAGTTTTCTCTGTATTAGGACTAAAGAAACCACTCGTGGCGAAACGTTTCCTTTAATAAATTGTCGTCAACTGTATATAAGTGTCTTTTTCCACAATACATTTCCAGTTCGTTATCCGTCAGCTGTCCATTCCCAATTTTCAGAGGTCCTACTTTTTCCCTCACCTTCGTCCTGTACACTTGAATGAACATAACATAAAGAAGGAACACTGCAACAGGCCTACTGGCCTATGCGAGGCATGTCCAATTCACCCATCGGCTTAAGCCGAGGTCCCATTCAGTAAGGAAGGAGCACGGCAACTGATCTAGTAGCACAAGCTGGTCAGGTCCAACTCATACCCGCCCACACCCACTCATGTATTTATCTGACCTATTTTGAAAACTACACAACGTCTTAGCTTCTATGACGGTATTCGTGAGTTTGTTCCACTCATCCACAACTCTGTTACCAAACCAGTGCTTCCCTATATCCTTTATGAATCTGAATTTTTCCAATGTAAAGCCATTGCTGCGAATCCTGTCTATGCTAGATATTTTTATCACGCTATTTACATCCCCTTTATTAATTCTTCTTTTCCATTTATACGCCTCAATCATATCCCCCCTAATTCTTTTATATTAGTCTTTTTATGGCTGGTGGGGCTTCTATGGAGCTTCTATAGGATTAGAATGATGGGAACAGCTTGGAGAAGCACGAAAATTGGCAGATGTAAAACAAAGCACAAGAAAGATAAGAGGTCGGCTGGAAATGTTTCTTGACACTGGGAAGCGTGTGTTTGAACATGAGGCTGGCTGTAACGCCAGCTCACAGTAGAACTTTTCTACTAAGATAAATAATGTGAGCACATGGGAGGATGAACAGAACAGAATAATATGCTAAAACGTAACTGATGCAAAGCTTGTAGAAAACTGCATTACACAGGCAGAATGACACTGAGTTACTGTAAACGATGCAGGAACAAGGATGCAGGAACAAGGATGCAGGAACAAGGATGCAGGAATGCTGAAGTGTAGCTGACGACACTCAGAGGGATGGTGGTGAGGTAAACACTTGAGCAATGAACACCAGAAATGAAGCCGTGATGTCTATGTTTAATTTTGAAGAAAAAATGATATCTCTTCCTCAGATGGGATGCTGAGACGGCTGTGAACGCTGTAAGCAAGTGGATGGTGTATGTGAAGCTCGATGAAGCTGGATGAAAAGTAGGCTCATTCCATCACCATGTAGGTGTTAATACCCTCTCTGTCACTGTCACCATTGTAGTGTCTTCTTGTAGTACGTGGATAGCAGGGTAGTTTGGAGGGTTTACAAACGTCGTTGGCTAATACGGGTTTTATTTCAATATAGGTACACCAGGTAGGGCGTAGTTAGAGGGGATCCAGGAGTTAGTCAAGGGGGTAGAGGTCTCGACGGAAAGTCAGGTGGGTTCGAAGTTAGAGAGGGCAGACCGTGAAGGTAGACCTAGGGGCCTGTTATCTACCTGTCACTCGCGAAATTAGGTCTTAGGCCAGCAACTCACTCTAGTGGAGGGTTTGTGAAACAGGTAGGTAGACATACTGCATACATAAGGCCCTGGGAAATGGGGTATGGTCAGCTGACAAATGAGCACATTCATTCCTTCTATTTTAATAATTAGAAGGTTACACATAATAGCTGCATTCTGTTTGTGTATTATCCAGTATTGTAACGTAATCTCTTATGTCACATGACCTGTTCTCAGCGATTAGAAGAAGCTTACGGCTGGCTAATAAATCTCCTAGTTTTCTTACCTCCTGCATACTGCAAACTTGGAGGCCTGGCCCAGCATTTCCCGTATGGGGTGAGGGAGCGGGGGGGGCTGCTACCTGAGCAACATTGTAAGGCTCCTGATGACGCACTGAGAAGTGTGAAAGTACTTCAGCTAAAAATTTCCACCCCCCATGGCCCGTCTTTATATATATATATATATATATATATATATATATATATATATATATATATATATATATATATATATATATATATATATATATATATATATATTATATATATATATATATATATATATATATATATATATATATATATATATATATATATATATATATATATATATATATATGTCGTGCCGAATATGTAAAACTGGTCAATTAGCAAGAACTCATTTAAAATTAAGTCCTTTCTAAAATTTTCTCTTATACATTTAAAGATATATTTTTTCATTAATGTTAATGTAAAAATTTTTAATTTTGCACCAAAAGAATCTTAGAAAACTTACCTAACCTTATTATAAGAAGAACAATTTATTTTAACCTAACCCAACTAAATATATTTTAAATACGTTTACAATAATTTAATACTAAACAAACACAGTGAAATATATTTTTTTCGTTAGGTTCAGAATGATTTTGGCGAAATTATTGCATACACGAATTTTTCACTTGTCCTATGGCAAGATGAGCGTTGCTATTTAAGCCAAGATCGCAAGTTCTGCCTATTCGGCACGACAAATATATACTATATAATATATATATATATATATATATATATATATATATATATATATATATATATATATATATATATATATATATATATATATATATATTGTCAAAAAAGCGGCTGTATCCCACCGAGGTAGGGTGGCCCAAAAAGAAAAAACAAAAGTTTCTCTTTTTAACTTTATTAATGTATACAGGAGAAGAGGTTACTAGTCCCTTGGTCCAGGCATTTTACTCGCCTCTTACGACACGCATGGCTTAAGGAGGAAGAATTCTGCTCCACTTCCCCATGGAGATACGAGGAAATAAACAAGAACAAGAACTAGTAAGACAAGAAAACCCAGAGGGGTATGTATATGCTTGTACATGCCAGTGTAGTGTGACCTAAGTGGAAGTAGAAATAGCAAGACGTACCTGAAATCTTGCATGGTTATGAGGCAAAAAAGACACCAGCAATCCTACCATCATGTAAAACAATTACAGGCTTCTGTTTTGCACTCACTTGGCAGGACAGTAGTACCTCCCTGGGCGGTTGCTGTCTACCAACCTACTACCTATAATTATATATATATATATATATATATATATATATATATATATATATATATATATATATATATATATATATATATATATATATATATATATATATATATATATATATATGGTCCTCCTCCAGTGGGAAACCATAGCCTCGGAAAAGTACATATAAAGGCTTCCAGGGAAACTACCTGGATTTCTCCCTGAAGCTTTTTCAAGATTCCACTTTTCAAACTACACTAACAGGCTTATTTGTTATGTAATATAGTCCAAGAAGCTGAATGTATATTCTTCAAACACAGGAAATTTACCTTCTTCTCTAATATCACCCACTAACATAAACACTATAAAATACCAACTTTTTAAAAATTCCCCATAAAATCGTTGCTCGTATAGTAGCTTAATTTAAGTTTGATATTAATGAGACAGGTAATTAGTGATTAACGGATTCCGAAGTTGAAAATCCATAATTCATCCGATATACAAAGTCTGACCCATTTTCACAAGTTATCTCGTTCACAAAATCTTTTCAGTCGACCGGCAACTGAAAAAAAATATCATTCGGTTTAAGTATTGCTTGAAATTCATTACGGTTTAATTCATGTTTTAGAGTTTGCGCTCTGGATTCTCGTTGTAAATAACAGGATTCTTATTCTTTCAACTTCCTTAATGTTTGGGAAACATGTCCTGGCAAATTATGTACATTATAACACGATGACCAACATTGTTAATAACATTCCGTTTACCTTACTGCTTCTTTCTTCTTTCCTACTGCTTCTTTCTTCTTTCCTACTGCTTCTCTTCTTTCCTACTGCTTCTTTCTTCTTTCCTACTGCTTCTTTCTTCTTTCCTACTGCTTCTCTCTACTTTCCTACTGCTTCTTTCTTCTTTCCTACTGCTTCTTTCTTCTTTCCTACTGCTTCTCTTCTTTCCTACTGCTTCTCTTCTTTCCTACTGCTTCTCTCTTCTTTCCTACTGCTTCTCTCTTCTTTCCTACTGCTTCTCTCTACTTTCCTACTGCTTCTTTCTTCTTTCCTACTGTTTTTTTCTTCTTTCCTACTGCTTCTTTCTTCTTTCCTACTGCTTCTCTACTTTCCTACTGCTTCTTTCTTCTTTCCTACTGCTTCTCTTCTTTCCTACTGCTTCTCTTCTTTCCTACTGCTTCTCTCTACTTTCCTACTGCTTCTCTCTACTTTCCTACTGCTTCTTTCTTCTTTCCTACTGCTTCTTTCTTCTTTCCTACTGCTTCTCTTCTTTCCTACTGCTTCTCTCTACTTTCCTACTGCTTCTCTCTACTTTCCTACTGCTTCTTTCTTCTTTCCTACTGCTTCTCTTCTTTCCTACTGCTTCTCTCTACTTTCCCACTGCTTCTTTCTTCTTTTCTACTGCTTCTCTTCTTTCCTACTGCTTCTCTCTACTTTCCTACTGCTTCTCTCTACTTTCCTACTGCTTCTTTCTTCTTTCCTACTGCTTCTTTCTTCTTTCCTACTGCTTCTTTCTTCTTTCCTACTGCTTCTCTTCTTTCCTACTGCTTCTCTTTATTCCTACTGCTTCTCTCTACTTTCCTACTGCTTCTCTCTACTTTCCTACTGCTTCTTTCTTCTTTCCTACTGCTTCTCTCTACTTTCCTACTGCTTCTTTCTTCTTTCCTACTGCTTCTCTTTTTTCCTACTGCTTCTTTCTTCTTTCCTACTGCTTCTCTTCTTTCCTACTGCTTCTCTATTCTTTCCTACTGCTTCTCTCTTCTTTCCTACTGCTTCTCTCTTCTTTCCTACTGCTTCTCACTTCTTTCCTACTGCTTCTCTCTTCTTTCATTTTTCTTCTATCTTCTTTCCTACTGCTTCTTTCTTCTTTCCTACTGCTTCTTTCTTCTTTCCTACTCCTCCTCCCTTCTTTCCTACTGCTTCTCTCTACTTTCCTACTGCTTCTTTCTTCTTTCCTACTGCTTCTTTCTTCTTTCCTACTGCTTCTCTTCTTTCCTACTGCTTCTCTCTACTTTCCTACTGCTTCTTTCTTCTTTCCTACTGTTTCTTTCTTCTTTCCTACTGTTTCTTTCTTCTTTCCTACTGCTTCTCTTCTTTCCTACTGCTTCTCTCTACTTTCCTACTGTTTCTTTCTTCTTTCCTACTGCTTCTTTCTTCTTTCCTACTGCTTCTCTCTACTTTCCTACTGCTTCTTTGTTCTTTCCTACTGCTTCTTTGTTCTTTCCTACTGCTTCTCTTCTTTCCTACTGCTTCTCTCTACTTTCCTACTGCTTCTCTCTACTTTCCTACTGCTTCTTTCTTCTTTCCTACTGCTTCTCTTCTTTCCTACTGCTTCTCTCTACTTTCCTACTGCTTCTTTCTTCTTTCCTACTGCTTCTCTTCTTTCCTACTGCTTCTCTCTACTTTCCTACTGCTTCTCTCTACTTTCCTACTGCTTCTTTCTTCTTTCCTACTGCTTCTCTTCTTTCCTACTGCTTCTCTCTACTTTCCTACTGCTTCTCTCTACTTTCCTACTGCTTCTCTCTACTTTCCTACTGCTTCTTTCTTCTTTCCTACTGCTTCTCTTCTTTCCTACTGCTTCTCTCTACTTTCCTACTGCTTCTTTCTTCTTTCCTACTGCTTCTTTCTTCTTTCCTACTGCTTCTCTTCTTTCCTACTGCTTCTCTCTACTTTCCTACTGCTTCTTTCTTCTTTCCTACTGCTTCTCTTCTTTCCTACTGCTTCTCTCTACTTTCCTACTGCTTCTTTCTTCTTTCCTACTGCTTCTCTTCTTTCCTACTGCTTCTCTCTACTTTCCTACTGCTTCTCTCTACTTTCCTACTGCTTCTCTCTACTTTCATACTGCTTCTTTCTTCTTTCCTACTGCTTCTCTTCTTTCCTACTGCTTCTCTTCTTTCCTACTGCTTCTCTCCACTTTCTTACTGCTTCTCTCTACTTTCCTACTGCTTCTTTCTTCTTTCCTACTGCTTCTCTTCTTTCCTACTGCTTCTCTCTACTTTCCTACTGCTTCTCTCTACTTTCCTACTGCTTCTTTCTTCTTTCCTACTGCTTCTCTTCTTTCCTACTGCTTCTCTCTACTTTCCCACTGCTTCTTTCTTCTTTTCTACTGCTTCTCTTCTTTCCTACTGCTTCTCTCTACTTTCCTACTGCTTCTCTCTACTTTCCTACTGCTTCTTTCTTCTTTCCTACTGCTTCTCTCTACTTTCCTACTGCTTCTTTCTTCTTTCCTACTGCTTCTCTTCTTTCCTACTGCTTCTCTCTACTTTCCTACTGCTTCTCTCTACTTTCCTACTGCTTCTTTCTTCTTTCCTACTGCTTCTCTTCTTTCCTACTGCTTCTCTCTACTTTCCTACTGCTTCTTTCTTCTTTCCTACTGCTTCTCTTCTTTCCTACTGCTTCTCTCTACTTTCCTACTGCTTCTCTCTACTTTCCTACTGCTTCTTTCTTCTTTCCTACTGCTTCTTTCTTCTTTCCTACTGCTTCTTTCTTCTTTCCTACTGCTTCTCTTCTTTCCTACTGCTTCTCTTCTTTCCTACTGCTTCTCTCTTCTTTCCTACTGCTTCTCTCTACTTTCCTACTGCTTCTTTCTTCTTTCCTACTGCTTCTCTCTACTTTCCTACTGCTTCTTTCTTCTTTCCTACTGCTTCTTTCTTCTTTCCTACTGCTTCTCTCTACTTTCCTACTGCTTCTTTCTTCTTTCCTACTGCTTCTTTCTTCTTTCCTACTGCTTCTTTCTTCTTTCCTACTGCTTCTCTCTACTTTCCTACTGCTTCTCTCTACTTTCCTACTGCTTCTTTCTTCTTTCCTACTGCTTCTCTCTACTTTCCTACTGCTTCTTTCTTCTTTCCTACTGCTTCTTTCTTCTTTCCTACTGCTTCTCTCTACTTTCCTACTGCTTCTTTCTTCTTTCCTACTGCTTCTTTCTTCTTTCCTACTGCTTCTCTCTACTTTCCTACTGCTTCTCTCTACTTTCCTACTGCTTCTCTCTACTTTCCTACTGCTTCTTTCTTCTTTCCTACTGCTTCTCTACTTTCCTACTGCTTCTTTCTTCTTTCCTACTGCTTCTCTTTTTTCCTACTGCTTCTTTCTTCTTTCCTACTGCTTCTCTTCTTTCCTACTGCTTCTCTATTCTTTCCTACTGCTTCTCTCTTCTTTCCTACTGCTTCTCTCTTCTTTCCTACTGCTTCTCTCTTCTTTCATTTTTCTTCTCTCTTCTTTCCTACTGCTTCTTTCTTCTTTCCTACTGCTTCTTTCTTCTTTACTACTCCTCCTCCCTTCTTTCCTACTGCTTCTCTCTACTTTCCTACTGTTTCTTTCTTCTTTCCTACTGCTTCTCTTCTTTACTACTGCTTCTCTCTACTTTCCTACTGCTTCTTTCTTCTTTCCTACTGTTTCTTTCTTCTTTCCTACTGTTTCTTTCTTCTTTCCTACTGCTTCTCTTCTTTCCTACTGCTTCTCTCTACTTTCCTACTGTTTCTTTCTTCTTTCCTACTGCTTCTTTCTTCTTTCCTACCTACTGCTTTTTTCTTTTTTCCTACTGCTTCTTTCTTCTTTCCTACTGCTTTCCTACTTTGCTACTGCTTTCTCTCTTTCCTACTGCTTCTCTCTACTTTCCTACTGCTTCTCTCTACTTTCCTACTGCTTCTCTCTACTTTCCTACTGCTTCTTTCTTCTTTCCTACTACTTCTCTTCTTTCCTACTGCTTCTCTCTACTTTCCTACTGCTTCTCTTCTTTCCTACTGCTTCTCTTTATTCCTACTGCTTCTCTCTACTTTCCTACTGCTTCTCTCTACTTTCCTACTGCTTCTTTCTTCTTTCCTACTGCTTCTCTCTACTTTCCTACTGCTTCTTTCTTCTTTCCTACTGCTTCTTTCTTCTTTCCTACTGCTTCTTTCTTCTTTCCTACTGCTTCTCTCTACTTTCCTACTGCTTCTCTCTACTTTCCTACTGCTTCTTTCTTCTTTCCTACTGCTTCTTTCTTCTTTCCTACTGCTTCTTTCTTCTTTCCTACTGCTTCTCTCTACTTTCCTACTGCTTCTCTCTACTTTCCTACTGCTTCTTTCTTCTTTCCTACTGCTTCTCTCTACTTTCCTACTGCTTCTTTCTTCTTTCCTACTGCTTCTTTCTTCTTTCCTACTGCTTCTCTCTACTTTCCTACTGCTTCTTTCTTCTTTCCTACTGCTTCTTTCTTCTTTCCTACTGCTTCTCTCTACTTTCCTACTGCTTCTCTCTACTTTCCTACTGCTTCTTTCTTCTTTCCTACTGCTTCTTTCTTCTTTCCTACTGCTTCTCTCTTCTTTCCTACTGCTTCTCTCTACTTTCCTACTGCTTCTTTCTTCTTTCCTACTGCTTCTTTCTTCTTTCCTACTCTTTCTTTCTTCTTTCCTACTGCTTCTCTCTACTTTCCTACTGCGTCTTTGTTCTTTCCTACTGCTTCTCTCTTCTTTCCTACTGCTTCTCTTCTTACTTTCCTACTGCTTCTCTCTACTTTCCTACTGCTTCTTTCTTCTTTCCTACTGTTTCTTTCTTCTTTCCTACTCTTTCTTTCTTCTTTCCTACTGCTTCTCTCTACTTTCCTACTGCTTCTTTGTTCTTTCCTACTGTTTCTTTCTTCTTTCCTACTGTTTCTTTCTTCTTTCCTACTGCTTCTCTTCTTTCCTACTGCTTCTCTCTACTTTCCTACTGTTTCTTTCTTCTTTCCTACTGCTTCTTTCTTCTTTCCTACCGCTTCTTTCTTCTTTCCTACTCCTCCTCCCTTCTTTCCTACTGCTTCTTTCTTCTTTCCTACTGCTTCTTTCTTCTTTCCTACTCCTCCTCCCTTCTTTCCTACTGCTTCTCTCTACTTTCCTACTGCTTCTTTCTTCTTTCCTACTGCTTCTTTCTTCTTTCCTACTGCTTCTCTTCTTTCCTACTGCTTCTCTCTACTTTCCTACTGCTTCTTTCTTCTTTCCTACTGTTTCTTTCTTCTTTCCTACTGTTTCTTTCTTCTTTCCTACTGCTTCTCTTCTTTCCTACTGCTTCTCTCTACTTTCCTACTGCTTCTCTCTACTTCCCTACTGCTTCTTTCTTCTTTCCTACTGCTTCTCTTCTTTCCTACTGCTTCTCTCTACTTTCCTACTGCTTCTCTCTACTTTCATACTGCTTCTTTCTTCTTTCCTACTGCTTCTCTTCTTTCCTACTGCTTCTCTTCTTTCCTACTGCTTCTCTCTACTTTCTTACTGCTTCTCTCTACTTTCCTACTGCTTCTTTCTTCTTTCCTACTGCTTCTCTCTACTTTCCTACTGCTTTTTTCTTTTTTCCTACTGCTTCTTTCTTCTTTCCTACTGCTTCTCTCTACTTTCCTACTGCTTCTCTCTACTTTCCTACTGCTTCTCTCTACTTTCCTACTGCTTCTTTCTTCTTTCCTACTACTTCTCTTCTTTCCTACTGCTTCTCTCTACTTTCCTACTGCTTCTTTCTTCTTTCCTACTGCTTCTCTTCTTTCCTACTGCTTCTTTCTTCTTTCCTACTGCTTCTCTTCTTTCCTACTGCTTCTTTCTTCTTTCCTACTGCTTCTCTTCTTTCCTACTGCTTCTCTCTTCTTTCCTACTGCTTCTCTCTTCTTTCCTTTTACTTCTCTCTTCTTTCCTACTGCTTCTTTCTTCTTTCCTACTGCTTCTCTTCTTTCCTACTGCTTCTCTCTTCTTTCCTTTTACTTCTCTCTTCTTTCCTACTGCTTCTCTCTTCTTTCCTACTGCTTCTCTCTTCTTTCCTTTTACTTCTCTCTTCTTTCCTACTGCTTCTCTCTTCTTTCCTACTGCTTCTCTCTTCTTTCCTACTGCTTCTCTCCATCTCTTTTTTTTTTTTTTTACACAGGGTTTGACAAGATTAAGGATCCCTAGCTTTATTGGCAAGCTAAGAGCTGTTACCTACATCAGCTCATTTGAAAGCTTTTTATTGTTATGAGGCATACAAGTAGGGAACAGGATGAAGTTGGAGCCATCTCTGGGCCAGCATTTTCATTTGATCAACTGACTTTATCTCGTTGACATCATTATGCTGTACGAATGTGTTCCATACTCGAGTCATCCTGGGTATGTATGATCTCAGATGAAGTGATGTTCTGGAGAAGGGTACAGCCAGAGTGAAGTTGCTGCTTTCTGCCCGTCTTGTGGCATAAAAGCTTGTTACTCGCTGTCCTCGAAGTGGATCCAAGTGTGGTACTTTGACAATATTGGCATTGTACATAACAGTAAGGCCACCCACATCCCTCCTGTGTTGAAGGCTCTGCTGAAATGACAGGTCTATCCAGGATGGGTCCAGGCGAGAGATGAGTTGTCTTGCTCTGTTCTTTACTCTGTTAAGCAGTCGCAGATGAGAGGGGAGGGAAGGCAGGCAAACCAAGAAAGTGAAGCATACTCAAGGTGTGAGCGTACTTGTGCCTCGTACAGAATCTTGCAACCCCTACTGTCAAGCAGATGCGAGATACGGCGACGTGCTGTAAGCTTCCGGGCTGCCTTGTTTGCAAGATTTACAACATGGTTCTTCATAGTTAGTTTGGAGTCAAATTTCACCCCAAGGATATCAACTTCTTCTCCAGGTGTCAACACCCTCCCATTCATCCTTACTTCTGCACCAGTATTACCATCATGGTGCCTAGAGATTATTATCATTTGCGTTTTCTCAGGTGCAAATGTTACTTGCCATCTATTTCCCCAGGCTGATATAGCTTTTAGCTGGTGATTGATGTAGCTTAGAGCAGCTGACATTTCTTCTCTTGGATACTGATTGTCAGTGTTCAGTCGTCTGCATATGCATGGGATTCTGGGATGAGATGAAGAAGGTCGTTGAAGTAGACATTCCATAACAATGGTCCCAGCACGCTTCCTTGTGGAACACTTGCCCCAATAGGATGCCTTGCTGATTCTTTTCCATTGAGAACTACACTGAGAGATCTACCATGGAGGTAATCACTGAGGAGACATAGCATAGAGCCTGCAATTCCCAGTGCTTGAAGTTTTGCTAAGAGGCCCTGGTGCCACACCCGGTCGAAAGCACCAGCAATGTCCAGTGCTACCACACAGCTGACTTTGGATTCATCCAGTGACTGGTGCCACTTAGTGGAGAGGTTTAACAACAGATCAGCAGCAGAGTAGCCTTTCCTGAAGTCATATTGACGATCACAAAGTAGTAAGTGGTAGTCAAAAAACTGTCATTTGTCTTGAGATTATTGTCTCAAAGATCTTACCAGTGATTGACAGGAGTGACACTGGTCTGTAGTTGCTGATTTCTGCTCTGCTCTTCTTTTTGTGAACAGGAACTACATTTCTCTCTTTCCATAGAGAGGGCCATTTACACTGTACTAGGCAGTGCTGAAAGATGCGAGTTAGAGGTGCTGCTAGCTGGTCTGCACATCATCTCAGCAATCTTGGGCTCAACTTGTCTGGGCCAACAGCCTTTTCTTGGTCAAGCGACTTAAGAACCCAACTGCTTCTCTCTTCTTTCCTTTTACTTCTCTCTTCTTTCCTACTGCTTCTCTCTTTTTTCGTTTTACTTCTCTCTTCTTTCCTACTGCTTCTCTCTTCTTTCCTTTTATTTTTCTCTTCTTTCCTACGGCTTCTCTCCTCTTTCCTTTTACTTCTCTCTTCTCTCCTACTGCTTCTCTCTTCTTTCCTACTGCTTCTCTCTTCTTTCCTACTGCTTCTCTCTTCTTTCCTACTGCTTCTCTCTTCTTTCCTACTGCTTCTCTCTTCTTTCCTTTTACTTCTCTCTTCTTTCCTACTGCTTCTCTCTTCTTTCCTACTGCTTCTCTCTTCTTTCCTTTTACTTCTCTCTTCTTTCCTACTGCTTCTCTCTTCTTTCCTTTTACTTCTCTCTTCTTTCCTACTGCTTCTCTTTTCTTTCCTTTTACTTCTCTCTTCTTTCCTACTGCTTCTCTCTTCTTTCCTACTGCTTCTCTTTTCTTTCCTTTTATTTCTCTCTTCTTTCCTACTGCTTCTCTTTTCTTTCCTTTTATTTCTCTCTTCTTTCCTACTGCTTCTCACTACTTTTTTTTTTACACAGGGTTTGACAAGGTTAAGGATCCCTAGCTTTATTGACAAGCTATTTACAGGTTAAGGATTCCTAACTTTATTGGCTAGCTAAGAGCTGTTACCTACATCAGCTCATTTGAAAGCCTTTTTATTGTTATGAGACATACAAGTAGGGAACAGGATGAAGTTGGAGCCATCTCTGGGCCAGCATTTTCATTTGATCAACTGACTTTATCTCGTTGACATCATTATCCTGTACGAATGTGTTCCATACTCGAGTCATCCTGGGTATGTATGATCTCAGATGAAGTGATGTTCTGGAGAAGGGAACAGCCAGACTGCTTCTCTCTTCTTTCCTACTGCTTCTCTCTTCTTTCCTACTGCTTCTCTCTTCTTTCCTACTGCTTCTCTCTTCTTTCCTTTTACTTCTCTCTTCTTTCTTACTTCTTCTTTCTACTTTCCTACTGCTTCTCTCTTCTTTCCTTTTACTTCTCTCTTCTTTCCTACTGCTTCTCTCTTCTTTCTTTTTACTCCTCTCTTCTTTCCTACTGCTTCTCTCTTCTTTCCTACTGTTTCTCTCTTCTTTCCTACTGCTTCTCTCTTCTTAACTTTTATTTCTCTCTTCTTTCCTACTACTTCTCTCTTCTTTCCTACTGTTTCTCTCTTCTTTCCTACTGTTTCTCTCTTCTTTCCTACTGCTTCTCTCTTCTTTCCTACTGCTTCTCTCTTCTTTCCTTTTACTTCTCTCTTCTTTCCTACTGCTTCTCTCTTCTTTCCTACTGCTTCTCTCTCATCACCTGCACCACTTTCCATCTGAAGCAACCTCCATCTTCCATCTCCTCTCTATCTCCTCCTCTCCATTTCCCGTCAAATTCTTTTTCCACTTGTCTTTTTCTTTCTACCTCTGTTACTATTCCTCTCATGCTATTGTCTTCTCTCCGCATACCCTTTACCTTCTTGCTCTTCTCTCCTCTTTGTCTACCCTCTTTCTTCGACTTCCTCTGTATCCTCCTGCTACTCTATCCCCTCATTCTAGTATTTACCCTCCACCTACTCACTCGTCACTTAATTCTCTCTCCTCTCTTCCCTCCACCCTGCCTCTTCCCTAAATCTATCATCTTCCCTAAATCTACCCTCTTCCCTTAATCTAGCCTCTTCCCTCCACCTAACCTCTTCCCTCCACCTAACCTCTTCCCTCCTCTCCTGCTACTCTTACTCTTCCTGCTATCCTCTTCGTCCAACTTCCCTCTTACGTCATCGTACCCTCTACCATCCTGCTACCATTACCCTTCTGCTACCCTCACCTTTCGCTCATATTTCTGTCCTTCTGCTATTCTCTCCCTTTCCTGCTACTCTCATCCCATCTGCTACCTTATTCCCTATAATAACCTCTTTCCTCCTGCTACTCCCTCGCTTCTGGTGCCTTCACTCCTTTTACTTTCTCCCCTCCTTCTAACTTCTGCTATATTACCACTCTTACTACCTTCTCTCCATCTACGATAATATACAACTGCCATTAAGTAATAACAGCCTGATCCACCATGAGGCCTGGTCTCAGACCAGGTAAGCCTTCATGTCACTTCTTCACCACCACTTTCGCAGTATATCCACTGAAAGTCATACACCTCTCAGTTATATATCCTTTGAGGAACAATATTTTCCAGGGGACTTATGTACCAGTGGCATCGCAACTCACTGAGACATTAGTGACCAGACGATCAGTGACTGGCCACGAGAGGCAACAAAATCGGCCTCAAAGTACATGGATTTCGATCGATGCACGATCCGAGGAAGGCATATCCATATATAGCAACCCTAATCCCTTGTGCCTTAATTCAGGCTGTTGGAATAGTTTAGAGTGCGGCATAAGTTGATAATGCGGTTTAATATTAGTATTGAAGTTTAAAAGGGAATCAGAAGGCATTCGTAAGTCATAATATGGAAACTAATATACAAATTTCTTCATTAAAAATTGTATATTAGGACATATACGGTTGTAATCTAATTCAAACTTTCCAAAGAGACCAAATATAACAATATTCTCAACAAAAGCAAGCACATTAAGCTAGAAGCTACTCAGAAGTTACATTATCACGTTATGAGCATAAAACGCTTCAGATGAGGCTCTCAGAATTTTTTTTCGCATGCAAAGCTATAACTCAGTTTTTCTAATTTCTTCCAAAATTGGGAACCGGAACCTGCGCAGGCTAAACTCTCAATCTAAACATTTTTCTAAGTAAATTGATCAAGCTTTTAAGAGAGTACAAAAGTTTTATGCAAATCTAGTGAACATAAAATACAAAGTTTTAGAATGTCTTTCAACTCACGGAGATGTTATAGGCACATTAAAGAATATTAAGCTGATTTAACTTAGAATAACCAAATAAAGTCAAATACTGGGACTTATTTCTGACCAGAAGAGACATTCTCCATCTATTTATAAAGATAAAATGTTCATATCTTTGTAAAGGTTATAATGTTTAGTTACATTTTTGTTTTACTAAGTACAAAGAATGCCACTATCATGCCGGGGCATTTCTGCCAGAAACCAACCCGGGGCATTTCTGCCAGAAACCAAGCCGGGGCATTTCTGCCAGAAACCAACCCGGGGCATTTCTGCCAGAAACCAACCCGGGGCATTTCTGCCAGAGGCCAACCCGGGACATTTCTGCCAGAAACCAACCCGGGGCATTTCTGCCAGAAACCAACCCGGGGCATTTCTGCCAGAAACCAACCCGGGGCATTTCTGCCAGAAACCAACCCGGGGCATTTCTGCCAGAAACCAACCCGGGGCATTTCTGCCAGAAACCAACCCGGGGCATTTCTGCCAGAAACCAACCCGGGGCATTTCTGCCAGAAACCAACCCGGGGCATTTCTGCCAGAAACCAACCCGGGGCATTTCTGCCAGAAACCAACCCGGGGCATTTCTGCCAGAAACCAACCCGGGGCATTTCTGCCAGAAACCAACCCGGGGCATTTCTGCCAGAAACCAACCCGGGGCATTTCTGCCAGAAACCAACCCGGGGCATTTCTGCCAGAGGCCAACCCGGGACATTTCTGCCAGAAACCAACCCGGGGCATTTCTGCCAGAAACCAACCCGGGGCATTTCTGCCAGAAACCAACCCGGGGCATTTCTGCCAGAAACCAACCCGGGGCATTTCTGCCAGAAACCAACCCGGGGCATTTCTGCCAGAAACCAACCCGGGGCATTTCTGCCAGAAACCAAGCCGGGGCATTTCTGCCAGAAACCAACCCGGGGCATTTCTGCCAGAAACCAACCCGGGGCATTTCTGCCAGAAACCAACCCGGGGCATTTCTGCCAGAAACCAACCCGGGGCATTTCTGCCAGAAACCAACCCGGGGCATTTCTGCCAGAAACCAACCCGGGGCATTTCTGCCAGAAACCAACCCGGGGCATTTCTGCCAGAAACCAACCCGGGGCATTTCTGCCAGAAACCAACCCGGGGCATTTCTGCCAGAAACCAACCCGGGGCATTTCTGCCAGAAACCAACCCGGGACATTTCTGCCAGAAACCAACCCGGGGCATTTCTGCCAGAAACCAACCCGGGGCATTTCTGCCAGAAACCAACCCGGGGCATTTCTGCCAGAAGCCAACCCGGGGCATTTCTGCCAGAAACCAACCCGGGGCATTTCTGCCAGAAACCAACCCGGGGCATTTCTGCCAGAAACCAACCCGGGGCATTTCTGCCAGAAACCAACCCGGGACATTTCTGTCAGAAACCAACCCGGGGCATTTCTGCCAGAAACCAACCCGGGGCATTTCTGCCAGAAACCAACCCGGGGCATTTCTGCCAGAAACCAACCCGGGGCATTTCTGCCAGAAACCAACCCGGGGCATTTCTGCCAGAAACCAACCCGGGGCATTTCTGCCAGAAACCAACCCGGGGCATTTCTGCCAGAAACCAACCCGGGGCATTTCTGCCAGAAACCAACCCGGGGCATTTCTGCCAGAAACCAACCCGGGGCATTTCTGCCAGAAACCAACCCGGGGCATTTCTGCCAGAAACCAACCCGGGGCATTTCTGCCAGAAACCAACCCGGGGCATTTCTGCCAGAAACCAACCCGGGGCATTTCTGCCAGAAACCAACCCGGGGCATTTCTGCCAGAAACCAACCCGGGGCATTTCTGCCAGAAACCAACCCGGGGCATTTCTGCCAGAAACCAACCCGGGGCATTTCTGCCAGAAACCAACCCGGGGCATTTCTGCCAGAAACCAACCCGGGGCATTTCTGCCAGAAACCAACCCGGGGCATTTCTGCCAGAAACCAACCCGGGGCATTTCTGCCAGAAACCAACCCGGGGCATTTCTGCCAGAAACCAACCCGGGGCATTTCTGCCAGAAACCAACCCGGGGCATTTCTGCCAGAAACCAACCCGGGGCATTTCTGCCAGAAACCAACCCGGGGCATTTCTGCCAGAAACCAACCCGGGGCATTTCTGCCAGAAACCAACCCGGGGCATTTCTGCCAGAAACCAACCCGGGGCATTTCTGCCAGAAACCAACCCGGGGCATTTCTGCCAGAAACCAACCCGGGGCATTTCTGCCAGAAACCAACCCGGAACATTTCTGCCAGAAACCAACCCGGGGCATTTCTGCCAGAAACCAACCCGGGGCATTTCTGCCAGAAACCAACCCGGGACATTTCTGCCAGAAACCAACCCGGGGCATTTCTGCCAGAAACCAACCCGGGGCATTTCTGCCAGAAACCAACCCGGGGCATTTCTGCCAGAAACCAACCCGGGGCATTTCTGCCAGAAACCAACCCGGGGCATTTCTGCCAGAAACCAACCCGGGGCATTTCTGCCAGAAACCAACCCGGGGCATTTCTGCCAGAAACCAACCCGGGGCATTTCTGCCAGAAACCAACCCGGGGCATTTCTGCCAGAAACCAACCCGGGACATTTCTGCCAGAAACCAACCCGGGGCATTTCTGCCAGAAACCAACCCGGGGCATTTCTGCCAGAAACCAACCCGGGGCATTTCTGCCAGAAACCAACCCGGGGCATTTCTGCCAGAAACCAACCCGGGGCATTTCTGCCAGAAACCAACCCGGGGCATTTCTGCCAGAAACCAACCCGGGGCATTTCTGCCAGAAACCAACCCGGGGCATTTCTGCCAGAAACCAACCCGGGGCATTTCTGCCAGAAACCAACCCGGGGCATTTCTGCCAGAAACCAACCCGGGGCATTTCTGCCAGAAACCAACCCGATTAGTAAAACTGGAGTAATTAGTTGTTCGCGTCCATGTGTTAGGTCTTTCCTGATTTTCTTCCCCTATTTTGTACATGTCAGATAATCTTTCTAAAGTGCAATATTCACTTATTTCAGTCAGTTTGATAATTCTTGTGCATTGATGTTGTGCACTGATGTGCGTTGATGTTGTGCACTGATGTGCGTTGATGTTGTGCACTGATGTGCGTTGATGTTCATGTCCATAATATTGAATTAGATCGACTCATTAAGAGGAATAGAGGAAGATAAGAGTCTCTTCCATCAAACTGGTGGATGGCTGTTTTCTTAGTAATATGTTCATATTATTTAAATCATGGGGGAACGCTAAACCTGAAAGTTAAGACACATGTGAAACATCTGGATATCTTCATTGTAGACGTTTCGCCATCCAGTGGCTTTATCAATACAGATTCTAGGACATAATTAGAAGACAGTAAAACTATATAACCGCCAGTCTCGTTGCCTTTGTTCCAGATTCTCCTCCACCACGATGCTGTGAACACTAACTCCAAGGCCGAGGGACTGATTACCTCATCTTTTGTATATAGTTCTACTGTCTTCCTATTATGTCCTAGAATCTGTATTGATAAAGCCACTGGATGGCGAAACGTCTACAATAAAGATATCCAGATGTTTTACATGTGTCTTAACTTTCATATTGACGGTATTTTATACCTTTGTTGCGCGCTAAACCTGTAGGGATTATACAGTGCCTGTGTGGAGGGGGGGGATGATGGAAGGTATTGAGGCTCAATTAAGGTAACTGGAGCACGGATCCAATTCCCTAGATCAGGAGCCCCTCACCAGCGTCAGTGAACCTTCCTTGAGGGGATTGTCTTCATGTCACGTATTATAGTGTCCTGGTGAGTCAAATTCTCCCCTTTCTGTCTCTCTGTCTCTCTCTCTCTCTCTGTCTGTCTGTCTGTCTCTCTCTCTCTCTCTCTCTCTCTCTCTCTCTCTCTCTCTCTCTCTCTCTCTCTCTCTCTCTCTCTCTCTCTCTCTCTCTCCAACTGAATTCGTTAAAACTTTCGACCGTAAAATAAAAGTAGACTTTTTCCACGTTTTCAGGAGAACTTAAACTTTATTGACGTTTAAACATGTAGATGAGTCTGAGAGAATGATAAATCTTGTGTTTTCCAAATCTGGTTCATTTACAGTGAATGTTTGAGATGAAAAAGAAGAGTAGAAATGATTGCTAAATTCTCCTCATATTTAAAAGTTATAAAAAGGCAAGAAATTCGTGAGACATTAAAGCCAAAACAGTAGCATAAAAATCTGAAAAAAAACTGAAAAAAAATGAAACAATGTTTTTTAAATCTTTTTTTAATCCACTGGATTTTGCCAACCCAGATGAGGTTTATGTTTAAAATTTAGTCCTTTTCCTAGCTTACGCTCGATCGGTAGCGCAGTCAGCTCACACACTGAGGTACGAGTTCGAATTTCTTCCGGTACGGCTGGAAAACATTTGGGACGTGTTTCCATAAAACACCTGGTGTCCCTGTTCACCCGCCAGTATAATGGGCACCTGGGTGTTAGTGGACTGGTGTGGGTCGCATCCTGGGACAAAACTGACCCAATTTTCCCGAAATGCTCAGCATAACAAGCGACTTTCTATATAGTAGTATATCACTGATGTCAGCTAGGACTGTATTCTTTGTACATGTGCTTGTAGTAAATAAAAATATTATTATTATTATTATTATTATTATTATTATTATTATTATTATTATTATTATTTTATCATTTCTTATAGATGTCTTAAAATATTCCTGTGAGGACTTGTGTCTTAAATGATGATATAAGTGGATATTATATTATTAAAAATAAATTTAGATACAAATGTTATCAAATAATTGTATCTGAAGGATAATACTGTTTTGATCTTGGAAGCTGTTGGTGTGGGTACACTGGGGAGGAATGACTCACAAGGTCACTGGGAAGGAATGACTCACAAGGTCACTGGGAAGGAATGACTCACAAGGTCACTGGGGAGGAATGACTCACAAGGTCACTGGGGAGGAATGACTCACAAGGTCACTGGGAAGGAATGACTCACAAGGTCACTGGGAAGGAATGACTCACAAGGTCACTGGGAAGGAATGACTCACAAGGTCACTGGGAAGGAATGACTCACAAGGTCTCCCCTTCACCATGGTTAAATGTTATATAATAAAATACAACGCTTTACATTTGTTACTTATATGAAAGGTCTAGGTTGACTTCTTGTTGGAAAAGACGTGTGACATGCAAGGAATATGTTACAGTCTATTGAGTGTATGTTACACACCCGTATAGGCTGCCCTCCTGACCAGCAAACCAGGTTCTGAGGGTTTAACAAGTAGGGGCCCCATCGTTATGTCAGTACCTTGGTTAAACCAGCCAATCACAAGAAAGCCCACCAAAGTTGTGAAGCGATGTGGTACGCTCGTAAATCATCTTTGGCAGGCTTACCTTCAGGTTTGGTCACTACGGTTCTCACCTTGTCTCTTGTTTGTATTTTTTCTATTGTACAGAGTTGTATACATGGCACATAGGCTGTATATATTGTGCCTACCTTATTAATATTTGGTGAAGGAAATACAAATATTTACTCTGCTACCGTTTTGCTGAGGGTGTCGAACCAGGTAAGAACCAGGAATAATGTATTTAAGTTGGATAAATTTAGATTTAGAAAGGACATAGGTAAGTACTGGTTTTCTAACAGAGTTGTAGATGCGTGGAACAGTCTTCCCAGTGGGGTGATAGAGGCTAGGACCTTGGGTAGCTTTAAGAAGAGACTGGACAAATATATGAGTGGGAGGGGCTGGGTTTGATTGCTGTCAAGGGGTACGGGAGTTATTTCTTGAGTAGCTTTAGGTAGATGTCGTTTTGATAAGGACCTGCCTCGTATGGGCCAGTAGGCCTTCTGCAGTGTTCCTACATTCTTATGTTCTTATGTAAGTGGTCATCATGCTACTGCCAGGTGTGCAGGCAAGTAATAAGACGACAATAAGGACGAAAATATCTGTAAGCTATGTACAGGCACTCAACTTTATGTTTCTACTAGGGTTACCTATATGGAATTATTATTTTACCACATCCTTTTCTAATGAAAGGTAATCTGTCTTCAATTAGACATCCCAAATTTACGAAAAGTACGTTGCTCTCATGTAAATTCCATTTGTTCAAGTAAGTGTTGGTGGTTTACGACCAGCTACTTTGTTTACACACACTCATCTTCACGTCTTTCCCAAGCGCAGCTGTCAACCTCGATACTATATTTTTCTCCTTTAAGAAAAAAAACCTGACATCACACACATCTCCACTCTCCAGCTAAGTGTCTAGCAACTTGTATGCATTTTATTTTTAAGAAAATGTATAGTAAAAGTTTTGTTCAACTCTTCCCCAAAAAAACTTTTGTATATGTTCGGTGTGTGAATATTTCCCGGCAGGAGACTGTTTTAAAAGGATCGTCTTCCAATTTTAGTCTCTTTTTGTATACATGTTCACCAATCCCAAGGGGTCTCTCTATGTTTCTCTTTCTCTCTCTCACTTACACAGGATTTGACAAGGTTAGGTTTAGGGTTACTAACTTCATTTACAACTAAGGGGTCTCTCTATCTTTCTCTTTCTCTCTCTCACTTACACAGGTTTTGACAGGGTTGGGTTTAGGGTTACTAACTTCATTTACAAGCGAAGAGCTGTTACCTTCATCAACTCATTTGAAAGCCTTGGGGAACAGAATGAAGTTGGAGCCATCTGTGGGTCAGCGATTTCATTTGGTCAACTGGCTTTATATTGTTGATGTCATTATGCTGTACGAACATGTGCCAGAAACGAGTCATCCTACGATTATATGATCTCAGATGAAATGATGTTCTGGAGAAGGATAAAGTCAGGATGTAGCTGCCGTTTGCTGCCCGTCTTGTTGTGTAGCTCACTTCTCGCTGTCCTCGGAGTGGAACCAAGTGTGGTACTTCGACAATGTTGGCTTTGTCCATAACAGTAAGGCCATCCATATCTCTCGGGTGTTGAAGGCTCTGCTGAAATGACAGATCTCTCCAGGCTGGGTCCAGGCTAGATATGAGTCGTCTTGCACTGTTCTCTATTCTGTCAAGAAGTCGCAGATTAGATGGGGGGGGGGAGGCAATCCAAGATAGTGGAGAATACTCAAGGTGTGAGATACTTGTGTCTCGTATAGAATCTTGCAACCTCTACTGTTGAGCAGATGCGAAATATGTGTAAGTGCTGCATGCTTCCTGACTGCTTTGTTTGAACGATTTGCAATGTGGTTCTTCATAGTCAGTTTAGAGTAAAATTTCACCCCAAGGATATAAATTTCATCAACGGGTACCAGCACTCTCCCATTCATTCTTACCACTGCTCCATCATTTCCGTCATGGTGCATAAAGACCATCATCATTTGTGTTTCCTCATTATATGTAGCATCTTGCCTAAAAGGGAAGTGGTCAATGAATGGTTGTCTAGGGCAATTGGTGTAAATTGCTGGCTAGACATATATGTCGTGCGAATATGTAAAACTTGCGATCTTGGTTTAAATAGCAACACTCGTCATGCCATATAGGACAAGCGAAAATTTGTGTATGCAATAATTTCGCAAAAATCATTCTGAACCTAAGGAAAAAAAATATATTTCACTGTGTTTGATTAGTATTAAATTATTGTAAACTTATCTAAAATATATTTAGTTGGGTTAGGCTAAAATAAATTGCGCTTGTCATAATAAGGTTAGGCAAGTTTTCTAAGGTTCTTTTGGTGCAAAATTATAAATTTTTTCATTAACATTAATGAAAAAAATATATCTTTAAACGTATAAGAGAAAATTTTAGAAAGGACTTAATCTAAAATGAGTTCTTGCTAAATGGCCGTATATATATATATATATATATATATATATATATATATATATATATATATATATATATATATATATATATATATATATATATATATATATATATATATATGCAAAGAATCGCACACTGGCGATCTTACCAATGCAAGACAAGCCACGGGGGGGTGGGAATCTTTAGCTCAAGTACTTTCACAATTCTCAGTGCATCATCAGGAGAGATGAAAAATTGAAAGGCAACAAATGAAGGAGTGAGGGGAAATTTTCTCAGAGTAGTGCAGTGCGGGTTTGTCATCTGCCGCAGCCTCTCATAATGTGAGCCAACAGTTTGGTGCCACCTGCACCGCAAACATCCCCATCCCACCTATATGGGGTAGGAGAGGACCTCAGGGTTTTGAGAAGTCTAGGAATATAAAATTAGAAAATATAATAGACAGCCCCAAGCTTTTTCTAGCCGCTTAGAACAGGTCATGTGACTTGAGAAAATATGTTTCTCAGTGGATAATATATATATGGATTTCTGTTATTCTGTGTAACCTTTATAATTTATGAAAGACAAGAAGTGAATGAGCGCTTTTGTCCATTTAAATGTCCTGGTTTGTTGCACTCGAATGTTCCCAGGGTTGATCAGAAGTATCTCTTCATATATTCCTAAATATTGTCTACCAGTCTTCCCAGTATTTATTAATATGCTTTATTTCGTAATCTTCTATACCATTCCGATAATATTTCTATGATTCAAACTTCTACTTTGAATATCCTTTAACCCCACTACGTATGCTATCACGTAACTTTGTGTACCTGTCAATGTATCGTACAGTAACAGCTAAATGCATGATATAGCCATACACGATGAACGCAGCGTGATGTTTTGGTGCGTAGACACTCGTCAAGCAACACCAGTCCATCGTGAAACCACCTGGCATAATGAGCAATCCTGTGATTTTGTATAGCATTGTTGTTTAAGACTGTGTGCAACAGACTCTACCAAATAGCTATCAACCTTGTATAACCCATAATATGAGTTATATATGGTATTCCTTTCATGTTTCAAGAGAGATGATTCAATTATGTTTCTTTATATGACAGAACTGTTGAGTACGATAATCTGGGCAGCAGCCTCCCCTCAACTCCTTCATTTGATGCCTTGCAACTTTGCATAGGTTCTGATGACGCAATGTGAAGTGTGAATTTATTTAAGCTAAAGATTTCCACCCCTTGTGGCTTGTCTTGCATATGTGTATATATATATATATATATATATATATATATATATATATATATATATATATATATATATATATATATATATATATATATATATATATATATATATATATATATATATATATATAAATTGTGGGACCCATAGCGTCGAAGAAGTGGATAAAAAAGCTTCGAGGAAGAATATTTGAATTTCTTTGTGAAGCCACTTCAATATTCCACTTCCCCTACCACCCAATCTTCTCATTTTTTTTACCTATAGGTATATTTTATTACATAATATCGTACAAAAGATTTAAAAGATACATTGCTGGTATAAAGATGGTGTATACAGTACATGGGGTTTGAGGGATACATTTCAAGTACATATTACTACATTTTTATCACAGATTACAATTCGAAAATCTCATCCAGCTCCTCAGATCTGGGGTGCATACCCGGGATACATCAAGCATTACCCCTCAGAACAGCAGTGCTGAGTCATTGGAATGGAAAACTAGCCACCCTAGGATCCCAAGTTACCGTGACGAGTCTTCTGTCTGGCTTCTTAAAGAACTTAGATGCACTCTTTCCCAATGGGTCAAAGGTCTCTGAGCCTATGGAAACAAACATATACTGATGGGCAAGTTCACCGTATTTTCTAGACTTTTGGGACTCCCTGAAGCTGGAAGCTGCTCTTCCTTCCTCCCTGGTTTATTGGAGATAGGTGTCAGCCAGTGTAGATGCTCATGAGTAGTCTCATACCACCTGTTTGCCATCTGTCCATGTTTGAAGGGTGATACCATCTGGACGTTTTTGGCTGCCATCAGATCTACATAGCTGGGGTGGCTCCCTTATTGCTGGGCATCCAACTGTTGTGAGGCTCCCTTTGATATCAGTAACCTCTTTTACTCGGATCTATGGCCCCGCAAAGCAAGAATTACAAGAATAGCGAAGATTTACAGACTGATAGCACTAACATCACATAAAAAAATCTTTGAAAGGGTTCTAAGAAGCAAGATCGCCACCCATCTAGATACCCATCAGTTACACAACCCAGGACAACATAGGTTTAGAGCAGGCTGTTCCTGTCTGCCCCAACTACTGGAACAAAATGCTGATGTAGCATACATAGACTTTGCAAAAGCCTTTGACAAGTGCGACCATGGTGTAATAGTGCACAAAATGCATGATAAAGGAATAACAGGAAAAGTTGGTAGATGGATCTATAACTTCCTAATAGAACATTAAGAGTAATATTAAACAGAGTAAAGTTTGAGGCGTCTAAAGTGAAAAGCTGTGTTCCACAAGGCACAGTACTCGCCCCCATCCTGTTCCTTATCCTTATATCTGACATACAGATATGTAAGCCACAGCACCGTGTCTCCCCTTGTGGATGACACCCTAATTTGCATGACAGTGTCCTCCATCAAAGACACTGCAAGACTGCAAGTGGACATCAAGCAAATCTTTGAATAGGCCGCAGAAAATAATATGAAATTCAATGAAGAGAATTTTAATTACTACGATATGGAAAACTTAAAGAAATTAAAACTATATTAGAGTATAAAATAAATTCCAACTACACAACAAAGCAAAAAAACTAATGTGAAGGACCTAGGAGTGATAATGTCAGAAAATCTCATTTTCAAAGATCACAATAATGAATCTACCATATCTGCTAGAAAAAATGATAGGATGGATAATGAGAAACTTCAAAACTAGGGATGCCAAGCCTATGATAATTCTCTTCAAATCACTTGTTTCCTCTAGGCTGGAATATTGCTATACACTAACCGCAACTTTCAATGGAGGAGAAATTGCTGACCTGGAGAGTGTAGAGAGAACCATCACTGCATACACAAGTACCTAAATTACTGGCAACAGTTCAAGTTCCTTGACTTATATTCCCTGGAATGCATGCAAGATACATAATATACAACTGGAATATCCTCGAGGGATTAGTACCAAATTTACACACGAAATTCGCTCCTTACGAAAACAAAAGACTCTGCAGGCGGTGCAACATTCCCGCAGTGAAAGGCAGGGCCCCTGGCACATTTGTATGCCTCCCAGCATACATAAACAGACCCCTGGCTGTCAGTGGGTACAGGTGTGTTAGAGGGCAACTGTATATTCACTGGTGATAGTGCTGATTGCCCCCACTGTGTTGCCCTCTTCAGTTTTCTTGCTCACCTGGACTCTGATTTTTTCACTGTCATTGGAATGAGTAGAGGTTCTGCCTATCCTATTTTTGTATTGATGTGGAAGGTGAATGAGATAATCAGCTCTGGGAAAGTCTCTTGATGATTTAATGATCGTTGAGGCTAACCTTTTGCCCCTTCTTTGCGGCACAGTTAAGCAGACATTGACAAAAAGTAGCAAGTTGTCATGTCTTGATGGTTGGCAGAACATTTCAGATAGTTAATCCATCGTTCTCTTAATTTCCCAGCTGCAGGTGGACGGGCTGCTTCGGGAATGTGTGACTGTCCTGGTACCTGTTGCTTTAATTGCTTCTAATATATTATGTGATAAGCTGAGATTTGTTGGAGTGTGTTCAGGTGCCTGAAGTGGTTGTGGGTCATCACTTTCCACAGGAGGACATCTTGAGCCAGGGCAGCTACCGTGTTTGCGGAGCCAGATCAAGACTGAACAGGACTTAGTGTGAATACTTTTCGAGGATTCCAGAGTAGCGAGAAGACATTCCAGTGCATCTCTTCAGCAGAAATAATGGATGTGTTGTGCAGTTTGCGTGAAGGTTGATGAGTGATGGTAATAGGAGGACGGCCAAGGTGGGTGGTGGAAGATAAGGCCTACACTGTGTGAATGCCAGACAAGATTATATTATATACAAACTTCGAAAAGCCTTCAAAGACACATCTACCTCCAGTACTATGCGCCATTCTTCCAATTAACTTAGAGATAAATACATGTGATGCATGGAATAATCAGAGGCATATGTTGTGGGAAACAGTGTGGTGTTGAGCGTTATGAGGGAGAGACCAGTCCGTGCCCCCTTCCCCACTCCACGGGGATGGGAAGGGTAGGAGGTGAAGTGTAGGTAGAGGAGAGGTAACTCCTTATCCAGTGTCAAGCAGTCCACATACCCACATCTTTCACGATGTGCAAGGGATACAAATATTGTTGTGTCTATTGAAAGTAAGATAGTGTGAACAATATAAATTGTGTAAGCCCGTGAGTTGATATCAATATACGTTAAGTTTACAATGACTGCCGCACCTCACTTACCCCACTCCTTAACATTCTTCTCCATTCTGACACCCGTATTGTAGAAGGCAGTTTTTCCTCCCAGCCCCCTTATTTCTCTCCAGGCCACCATGGTCAAGCTCACTACTTCCTACATGCACCATACACTCCGC